>NC_134704.1:204686220-204766220 GCF_043290135.1 Rhipicephalus microplus
ACGCAATACTATTCCCTTGATTTTAGAAATTCTGCTTTCCACTCAGTAATATACTGAGGAAACTTTAGACTCTGCAAGGTGGTCAGTAGGATAGAGTGCTTGACACTGTCGTACGCTTTAGCTATGTCGAGAGTTACTAATGCGGCGTACTGTTTCCGTTTACGAGCAAGCTGTATTCGACTCTCTAAATCCGCATGGGCGCACCAAATTGAGTAATCACAACCAAAACCAGTTTGATTTGGCTTAATATGACCTTATTCGTCATCCAGGAGTTTATTCGACCCTTTAGAACCCTCTCTATGAGTTTCATCATGTTCGAAGTTAGCGAGATGGGTTTGATATTTTCTATGGTAAAACCTAATCCTTGCTTTTTTATTAATGGGTTTACCTTAGATATTTTCCAGTCATACGGTATCCAGGCATTCTTTAAGAGTAGTTTATAAGATTGAGGACATCGCCAGGGGATAGCTTAAATAAATTTTAATCATAGGAACTGTGATTCCATCTAGACCAGGAGCGGACGATGGTAGATCTCGAATGACGTTTGAAGCTTCATACAGCGTTACGTTTTCGAAGTCAGTGCTTATGCTAGACTTTTGCCAGTTGAAAGCCATAATAGAAGAAAATCTAATTTCTAGACCTCTGCCAATTGACCTAAAGAGTTCTTCGTTTCTTCCAATGATAGTTTTTTATAATCAGTAGTTAATGTAGACGGCAGGATTTTGCAAGATCACATATATTGAAATAAAGCTTTCTTATTTTTGGATTTCGAGAGAAAATCGAAATGTCTTTTATCATAATCTTCTTTAGCTTGGGCCACCGTGTGTTTAAATACAGCGGCAAGAAATTTATAATCTGACCAGTTCTTAGGGGACTGATTATGTATTAGCTTCTTCCAAGCTGCCTGTCTTCGTCTGTGATCTCGTGAACAGTTGGAATTCCACCAGGGGCTATAGGGTATTCTCTTCGCCAATTTAACAGTAAGTTCAGCGTTTTTGTATGCCCTTTTAATTACTGCGCCTATTTTCATAGCTTTAGTGTCATCTCAATCCTGAGAAGGAGCGTCTGAAGCAGTTTTTAGGTCGTGTTGAAATTTTGCATAATATATATATAGGTTCGGGCATGGAAGCATGACGGTTTGGCGGGCAAGCGATCTCGAACATTATGGAAAGTGGTCACTGTTGGAGGCGCAATCAAGGGTTGTCCACGATGTACTAGCAATGGCCGAGCTTACAAGTCAAGTCAAGTCAAGTCAAGTTTATTAAATAGTTCAGTTGAGTTACATGGTTAGCGTTATTACAGCAGGAGGTCCCAAAGTTTCAGAGAAACTGACAGGGGGACCTCCTATGGCTACATGGATGGGGTAATTACAAAAAAATACAGCAATAGTATACGGTCTTGTGAGTAATAATGAATAATCTTGATTAACAATAAAAACACGATCAATACACAACATAATGGTAATACTCACTATTGAAAAATAACAAGGAAACAATCAAAAGCAAGTTAAGACAAAAAACAATATTAATGAACTCTACGTGACAAATGTAATACGTTTCATTATCAGTGTTATCAATTATACAATGGCAAATTGAAGTAGTAAAAAAGCACAGAACCTGTGGAAAGCTATTAACAGTTAATTACACAAATCGGATGAGTTGATTAATTCCTGAACGTAATATTTCTTACTACGCGAAGTGAAATATGCTTAAATCTAAGGCGCCGCGTGAATGACCTCGAATAAATGTGGGAGTTCTAGCGTTAAGGCACAATAAGTTGTTGTCTACCGACCGGTCCCACAACCGTTGTCCACACTGATCTGTTCTAAAACCCCAGCAGGTATGGTGAGAGTTGAAGTCACCAACTATAATTTTTCTTTACAGCCTGAACTAGCAGCCATATCTAACAGTCTCGTGTCTTGAACGCCTACAGGAAAGTAGACGTTTATTAGCGAGAAAGGCAAGTATCCTGGCAAGGTAATATTTAACGCGAAAATTTCGCATTCAGAAGACATACATTTGTATGAGTTTTTGACTTTTAAACTAATTTTATTGTTTATATAGAAAGCTAAACCTCCACCTTTGGATGGACGGTCTAGACTAAAGGTTTGGAAGTTGGGTAAGTGAAATACATGATGTGTGGATAGCCAGGTTTCTTGTAATGCAATAATAGCCGGATCGAATTGAAGACAGGTATAACAGATCTGTTATGGCTGAGTGAAGAGATCGGCAATTCTAATGTATAACTTTAAGAGACCCTATGATTTCGTTAAAATGGTTTCGGCAATCACCTTATCTAAAATACTTTCTTTAGAAAACCGGTTTTTGAAAGGTTGTCTTTCTGGTATTTCTTGCTTTTTACATGTTTCGGCGAGCTAGGTTTTCTCGATGCAGGGGATCTAGAACGCTTTAGGCATTTGAGATTTATGTCCATATCTTGTGTGTTCTGAGAAGCTTCCTGTGCACCCTCGCTTTGTCTCTGAACGCCTTCTCCAGAGGGCTCTGCAGACTGTGCATTTGGTGGAGTTATCTCAGATTCTGCCTCACTTGTCGGGTGTGCAGACTCAGCATTTTTACAGCTGTACTTATTATCTATCTGTGCTCCATAGACTTGTGCGATTTGGTTATTCACAATATGTGACAGCGACTCACATAGGGTGGTAGCAAGGTGTTGCATAGCCTTATTCACAGCCTTCTCGATCATGTCCGCAACTGAGAGGGAAAAGGATGCTTCCATTGCTATGTTATGGCGGGCAGCTGCTCCGGCTTATCCTTGAGTTCGGACTTGGATTTCAGCAATGGCACCCTTTCGAGAGTATCGCCTTCTGTCTACAATTTCAAGTATTTGGATTTCACGTGCCTTGGCTAAGCAGTTTGGGTTATCAGCGCAGTGTGCTTAATGGCAAAGACAGCACTTTTCTTCATTACTTTTACAGTCGTTTGAGTTGTGCGTCTCACCACAAATTCTGTATCTAGGTACTGACCTGCACCCTTTCACTGTGTGCCCATAACGTCAACACTTAATACACTGTAGGGGTCGAGGTGATAGTGGCTCCACTCTGTATATTAAAGGCCACGCTTTGATTTCGGTTGGGCGATTCGACCCGGCAAATGTAGCAATCACGAACTCCGCTGGGACCTTGTTCTCGTCCACAACTCGACTACATCTATAGATAGCTATCACACCTCCTTCTGAAAACATATCTAATATCTCAGTTGGGGTCAAGTTGACATCGACACCCCGAACGAGGCCTTTGACGCAAGCTAGGTGAGGTGGAATGAATGCGCTCACCGGGTTGGTAGCGAATACCGAGCATTTTAGTAGGTCTAGAACACAGAGCTGGTCAGACGAGAAGCAAAGAATGCCACCCTTGCCGAACTGCCTGACCTCTGTGATGCTTTGGTAGTGACTTGTAGCAGCTCTCAACTCCGTCTGAATCATTTTAGGATTCTTCATCCGTATGATACCATCGTTGCTTAGGACTAATTCCTTAGGCACGGATGAGATGCCATTGCGTAGAAACAAGTCCACTGGGAAATCCAGCGAAGGAAGAGAAGCAGACCAGAGGAAAGCCCCTGGTCCAGGTGAGGAAAACGGCATCTGCCTGGTCGTACTATCTGAAAATACACTCGCTAATCAATAAGGACACTATAGGAAACGCTTACGAAAAAAAAGAATAAACAAAATCAATCACAACTATTGAACTCTTGGCCAAACCTCGGAGCAGGCAAACGTCAGTCGCTGTTCTTCTTCTTCTTCTTCTTCTTCTTCTTCTCTTCTTCTTCTTCTTCTTCTTCTTCTTCTTCTTCTTCTTCTTCTTCTTCTTCTTCTTCTTCTTCTTCTTCTTCTTCTTCTTCTTCTCTTCTTCTTCTTCTTCTTCTTCTTCTTTTTCTTCTTCTTCTTCTTCTTTTCTTCTTCTTTTTCTTCTTCTTTTTCTTCTTTTCTTCTTCTTTTCTTCTTCTTTTTCTTCTTCTTTTTCTTCTTCTTTTTCTTCTTCTTCTTCTTCTTTGTTTTTGTGTAGCTTCTAATCCATGGCTCATACCCACTCTGGGGGATTGGCCAAGAGAACATATAGTCTCATATGGATGTTAAGTAGTTCACCATTGCTTACAATGAAAAAAAAAAGGGGGTGGGGCTGAGTGTTATAGTGCCCACAGTCTTCTTCTTCTTCTTCTTCTGTTTGTTTGTTTGTTTGTATCCTCTAATCCATGGCTCGTACCCACTCTGGGGGATTGGCCAAGAGAACATATAGTCTCATATGGACGATAACTGCATTATTGCTTACAACGAAAAAAAGGGGGGGGGGGGTTGGGGGAGTTGTATAGTGAAGACAGTATGTTTAAAAAAAAGAAAGAAACCAAAGATTTAGATAGTGAGAAAAAAAGAATCAACAACAAAGTAGACACTAATAGCTACAACTTAATTTTAGGAGCCGACCAGACAGCTGGTTTTGCCAAACCCGATTAATTTAGTATGTCACGGATTTATCCAGAATTGAAAATTATTTTCGACCCGTTTTTTTTCGGGGTATATGTTAAAGTGGGCTTTATGTTGAAAAACGTTTAGAGTCTTGAATAAAATTACACACCGCATCGAATGCATCTCTGTGGCAATTTCCCAAAACAGAGGCACCAAAACTTAGAACATTTTCTGTGGTTAAATTTAAACCTAGCTTCGCAAATGGAATATCTAGAAGGCGTTTCCTAATTAATGCATAGTTACGACATGAGCAAAATAATGTTCAATAGTTTCTGATTCTCCGCAGAACGGACAAATTGGTGAAAGTGTCAGACCAGCTCTGTGTAAATAAAAATTTAATGGGGGGGGACACGGCACCGGAATCTGGAAATTGTAATTTCAAGTTTTTTTGACGGACTCCACTAGGCTTTCCATGGAAATTTTAGGTGATGATAATCTGTCCATTGTGTGATATTTTCTAAACTATCTGTAAAAATAGCGAATTTCCTATATCTAACCCCTGATAAGTATTCTAACTCGGGAAGTACTGAAATTACTGGTCCATCGAGTGATGCTCGTGCTAAAGCATCTGCCAATTCATTTAATTGTAATCCGCAGTGACCTGGTACCCACACTAATTTGAGGAGTTTTAAATGCGGCAGTGCTAATGTGTGGAACGCCGCTTGGGCACGAGATTGTTCAGAGGTTGTCAGAGCTGCATACACCGAAAGTGAGTCTGTTAGGACGATAGCACTGGTCTCGGTCGTAGAAATGTTACGAAGAGCTAAAATAATAGCTACTAGCTCGGCATCAAATATAGGAGTGAAATCTGGAAGCCTTACTGAAAAAGACCAGCCGAGAAAATCAGACGCAATTCCTACGCCTGCCTTTTCATTGTTGACAGAAGCATCTGTAGCTATTACATTTTTTGTTTCTGCATGTACCAAGTAATCGTTTAATGTAGTGCTCAAAAATTCAAGAGATTGCAACTTGGCTTGTAGGGGGAGGATTTCATCGTACTCTATTCTGATGTTGATGGTTGAGGAATTAGTTTCAATTACTGTGATAATGTCTACATTTATGCAATCCAGTTTCTTTTTAACGAGAATTATCTGAGGCGTATGATATCGAGGCCAATGTGCAAGAAAGAAAGAGTCAGGGTCGCTGATAAATGCGTACTCTGATCTTCGCGCCGATAAACTGTAGAACTTTAAGAAGGTTTGAACCGTTAGAATGCGGAATTGACAGAGGAGTGTTGGCAATCGTGCTTCTTGATACAATACACTATTCGCCACGAACCTGGGAAGTCCCAGGCATATTCGGAGGGCTTCTCGCTCTAACATTACTAGCGGTTTAATTTTATAACCAGCGGCCCCCGAGAATAGTACACACCCAAATTCCAATATTGGTCGCACATACCTTTTGAATATTATTAACATCGTGTGTCTGCGCAGCCCGTATTTTCTGTTGCTTAACCTGCGTAATAAACCTAACGCCCGTTGCGCCTTTGCTGTTATATATTCAATGTGTGGGCTCCAATTTAGCTTTTCATTATAAATCATTCCTAAGTACTTGACTGAATCAACTTGTGGAATAGGTTCCCGTTATACAATACAGAAATGGAAACTGTATCTGCTATAGGAAACACCAAGAGCACACTTTTACTGATGTTCAATGACAATGAAATAGATTGCAACTAAATTTCTAGTGTATTAATATATCTTTGCAGTTTTTGATGCAGTGAGTAAATGTCGCTCTCTGCAGCGAAGAACGCGATATCATCTGCATAAATGTAGACACTGACATCCTGAACAATTGGAATAGAGCTCATCAGTATTTTGAATAATGCTGGAGATAGGTCGGACCCTTGGGGAACACCACGTTTCTGTTTGAATTTATGCGAACAACAGCCATCCTACACGCAATACTATTCCCTTGATTTTAGAAATTCTGCTTTCCACTCAGTAATATACTGAGGAAACTTTAGACTCTGCAAGGTGGTCAGTAGGATAGAGTGCTTGACACTGTCGTACGCTTTAGCTATGTCGAGAGTTACTAATGCGGCGTACTGTTTCCGTTTACGAGCAAGCTGTATTCGACTCTCTAAATCCGCATGGGCGCACCAAATTGAGTAATCACAACCAAAACCAGTTTGATTTGGCTTTAATATGACCTTATTCGTCATCCAGGAGTTTATTCGACCCTTTAGAACCCTCTCTATGAGTTTCATCATGTTCGAAGTTAGCGAGATGTGTTTGATATTTTCTATGGTAAAACCTAATCCTTGCTTTTTTATTAATGGGTTTACCTTAGATATTTTCCAGTCATACGGTATCCAGGCATTCTTTAAAGAGTAGTTTATAAGATTGAGGACATCGCCAGGGGATAGCTTAAATAAAATTTTAATCATAGGAACTGTGATTCCATCTAGACCAGGAGCGGACGATGGTAGATCTCGAATGACGTTTGAAGCTTCATACAGCGTTACGTTTTCGAAGTCAGTGCTTATGCTAGACTTTTGCCAGTTGAAAGCCATAATAGAAGAAAATCTAATTTCTAGACCTCTGCCAATTGACCCTAAAGAGTTCTTCGTTTCTTCCAATGATAGTTTTTTATAATCAGTAGTTAATGTAGACGGCAGGATTTTGCAAGATCACATATATTGAAATAAAGCTTTCTTATTTTTGGATTTCGAGAGAAAATCGAAATGTCTTTTATCATAATCTTCTTTAGCTTGGGCCACCGTGTGTTTAAATACAGCGGCAAGAAATTTATAATCTGACCAGTTCTTAGGGGACTGATTATGTATTAGCATCTTCCAAGCTGCCTGTCTTCGTCTGTGATCTCGTGAACAGTTGGAATTCCACCAGGGGCTATAGGGTATTCTCTTCGCCAATTTAACAGTAAGTTCAGCGTTTTTGTATGCCCTTTTAATTACTGCGCCTATTTTCATAGCTTTAGTGTCATCTCAATCCTGAGAAGGAGCGTCTGAAGCAGTTTTTAGGTCGTGTTGAAATTTTGCATAATATATATATAGGTTCGGGCATGGAAGCATGACGGTTTGGCGGGGCAAGCGATCTCGAACATTATTGGAAAGTGGTCACTGTTGGAGGCGCAATCAAGGGTTGTCCACGATGTACTAGCAATGGCCGAGCTTACAAGTCAAGTCAAGTCAAGTCAAGTTTATTAAATAGTTCAGTTGAGTTACATGGTTAGCGTTATTACAGCAGGAGGTCCCAAAGTTTCAGAGAAACTGACAGGGGGACCTCCTATGGCTACATGGATGGGGTAATTACAAAAAAATACAGCAATAGTATACGGTCTTGTGAGTAATAATGAATAATCTTGATTAACAATAAAAACACGATCAATACACAACATAATGGTAATACTCACTATTGAAAAATAACAAGGAAACAATCAAAAGCAAGTTAAGACAAAAAACAATATTAATGAACTCTACGTGACAAATGTAATACGTTTCATTATCAGTGTTATCAATTATACAATGGCAAATTGAAGTAGTAAAAAAGCACAGAACTGTGGAAAGCTATTAACAGTTAATTACACAAATCGGATGAGTTGATTAATTCCTGAACGTAATATTTCTTACTACGCGAAGTGAAAATATGCTTAAATCTAAGGCGCCGCGTGAATGACCTCGAATAAATGTGGGAGTTCTAGCGTTAAGGCACAATAAGTTGTTGTCTACCGACCGGTCCCACAACCGTTGTCCACACTGATCTGTTCTAAAACCCCAGCAGGTATGGTGAGAGTTGAAGTCACCAACTATAATTTTTTCTTTACAGCCTGAACTAGCAGCCATATCTAACAGTCTCGTGTCTTGAACGCCTACAGGAAAGTAGACGTTTATTAGCGAGAAAGGCAAGTATCCTGGCAAGGTAATATTTAACGCGAAAATTTCGCATTCAGAAGACATACATTTGTATGAGTTTTTGACTTTTAAACTAATTTTATTGTTTATATAGAAAGCTAAACCTCCACCTTTGGATGGACGGTCTAGACTAAAGGTTTGGAAGTTGGGTAAGTGAAATACATGATGTGTGGATAGCCAGGTTTCTTGTAATGCAATAATAGCCGGATCGAATTTGGAAGACAGGTATAACAGATCTGTTATGGCTGAGTGAAGAGATCGGCAATTCTAATGTATAACTTTAAGAGACCCTATGATTTCGTTAAAATGGTTTCGGCAATCACCTTATCTAAAATACTTTCTTTTAGAAAACCGGTTTTTGAAAGGTTGTCTTTCTGGTATTTCTTGCTTTTTACATGTTTCGGCGAGCTAGGTTTTCTCGATGCAGGGGATCTAGAACGCTTTAGGCATTTGAGATTTATGTCCATATCTTGTGTGTTCTGAGAAGCTTCCTGTGCACCCTCGTTTTGTCTCTGAATGCCTTCTCCAGAGGGCTCTGCAGACTGTGCATTTGGTGGAGTTATCTCAGATTCTGCCTCACTTGTCGGGTGTGCAGACTCAGCATTTTTACAGCTGTACTTATTATCTATCTGTGCTCCATAGACTTGTGCGATTTGGTTATTCACAATATGTGACAGCGACTCACATAGGGTGGTAGCAAGGTGTTGCATAGCCTTATTCACAGCCTTCTCGATCATGTCCGCAACTGAGAGGGAAAAGGATGCTTCCATTGCTGTGTTATGGCGGGCAGCTGCTCCGGCTTATCCTTGAGTTCGGACTTGGATTTCAGCAATGGCATCCTTTCGAGAGCATCGCCTTCTGTCTACAATTTCAAGTATTTGGATTTCACGTGCCTTGGCTGAGCAGTTTGGGTTATCAGCGCAGTGTGCTTAATGGCAAAGACAGCACTTTTCTTCATTACTTTTACAGTCGTTTGAGTTGTGCGTCTCACCACAAATTCTGTATCTAGGTACTGACCTGCACCCTTTCACTGTGTGCCCATAACGTCAACACTTAATACACTGTAGGGGTCGAGGTGATAGTGGCTCCACTCTGTATATTAAAGGCCACGCTTTGATTTCGGTTGGGCGATTCGACCCGGCAAATGTAGCAATCACGAACTCCGCTGGGACCTTGTTCTCGTCCACAACTCGACTACATCTATAGAGAGCTATCACACCTCCTTCTGAAAACATATCTAATATCTCAGTTGGGGTCAAGTTGACATCGACACCCCGAACGAGGCCTTTGACGCAAGCTAGGTGAGGTGGAATGAATGCGCTCACCGGGTTGGTAGCGAATACCGAGCATTTTAGTAGGTCTAGAACACAGAGCTGGTCAGACGAGAAGCAAAGAATGCCACCCTTGCCGAACTGCCTGACCTCTGTGATGCTTTGGTAGTGACTTGTAGCAGCTCTCAACTCCGTCTGAATCATTTTAGGATTCTTCATTCGTATGATACCATCGTTGCTTAGGACTAATTCCTTAGGCACGGATGAGATGCCATTGCGTAGAAACAAGTCCACTGGGAAATCCAGCGAAGGAAGAGAAGCAGACCAGAGGAAAGCCCCTGGTCCAGGTGAGGAAAACGGCATCTGCCTGGTCGTACTATCTGAAAATACACTCGCTAATCAATAAGGACACTATAGAAACGCTTACGAAAAAAAAGAATAAACAAAATCAATCACAACTATTGAACTCTTGGCCAAACCCTCGGAGCAGGCAAACGTCAGTCGCTGTTCTTCTTCTTCTTCTTCTTCTTCTTCTTCTTCTTCTTCTTCTTCTTCTTCTTCTTCTTCTTCTTCTTCTTCTTCTTCTTCTTCTTCTTCTTCTTCTTCTTCTTCTTCTTCTTCTTCTTCTTCTTCTTCTTCTTCTTCTTCTTCTTCTTCTTCTTCTTCTTCTTCTTCTTCTTTTTCTTCTTCTTTTTCTTCTTCTTTTTCTTCTTCTTTTTCTTATTTTTTTCTTTTTCTTCTTCTTTTTCTTTTTCTTCTTCTTCATCTTCTTCTATGACGTAGTAAACGTAGTAAACAATTCCTCTATGGCGTAGTAAACATCGCTATGACTGTAGCCCAGGGTAGAGGTGCTGAAGGATAGAACAACTGATTCGGATATTTCCAGACCCAAGTTTCGAAGAAGTGATGCTATAAATCTTCTTCTTAATGACGTGTACTGGTGACAGGATAGAAAGTAATGAGTGATTATTTCCTCCTTCTAACAGAAGATACACAAAGGAGACAACGCTTGACTTGCTCTATGCAAATAAAAGTTAAGGGAGGTGACTCGGCAGCGAAGTTTGGTTATGGCCACTTCCATTATTCTTGACCGCGATAACTCACTGTTCTAGGGAAATAATAGGTGCTTATATTCTGAAAAAAGCTGTCCAGACAGGGTCTGGTAAGCATGTTTTGAAAGTTATAGTGCGGAATCGTGCAAATGTAATGTATGTTGTCAGTGGGAAAACCGGAATCATTGGCATCAAAAGCACCACCTTTGCTAAAAAATTAGCGCTTTCGTTTGA
Source organism: Rhipicephalus microplus (assembly GCF_043290135.1). Classification (NCBI taxonomy): domain Eukaryota; kingdom Metazoa; phylum Arthropoda; class Arachnida; order Ixodida; family Ixodidae; genus Rhipicephalus; species Rhipicephalus microplus. The sequence goes on from NC_134704.1 coordinate 204,697,131, forward strand.
AAACAAACCCTTGTGTGCTGGTACCCAAATTATGTGGACACATTGTAAGTGCACGAGAACTATTATCAGAATAATTGACAGGACCATTTTTTCAGAAAAAGATGGTCCTGTCAATGTCCATTGCGCCTGGTGCCATGCTTGTTCCAGAATTCCGACATTTTAAATAATCATTACTTTGGAATTTCATGAACATTAGTTTACCAGGTAGAAAAATATGGTCACGTTACTTTGCTTGGAATCAACAACTTTTTATTTGCTTTCCGCCGCTTTACGAGCCATAGGAAAAAACATTTATAAACTATAATAAGAAAATTAGGCATTGCCCTTTATTGTGAAAATATCCTTGTCCATTGGGCTACTTCTCTGGATGCCACCAACAGAAGCGTTGCATAGCAGTTTGCGAATTCCTTAGAGACACAAGAAGGTTTCCTTGTCATCTTTTCAGAAAAAGATGGTACTGTCAATGTCCATTGCGCATGATGCCATGCTTGTTCGAGAATCCCGACATTTTAAATATTCTTTACTTCAGAATTTCATGAAAATTAGTTTACCAGGTAAAAAAATATGGTCACGTTACTTTGCTTGGAATCAACAACTTTTTCTTAGCTTTCCGCCGCTTTACGAGCCATAGGAAAAAAAAACATTTATAAAATCTAATAAGAAAATAAGGCATTACCCTTTATTGTGAAAATATCCTTGTCCATTGGGCTACTTCTCTGGATGCCACCAACAGGAGCGTTGCATAGCAGTTTGCGAATTCCTCAGAGACACAAGAACGTTTCCTTGTTGAGTTTTTGCTAATGATATTCTAGTTCTGTGGATTTCTCATTTATATATTTATTCACATAACAGCTATTTGCCTACTTTGTTCGTAGATAATATTTTGACTGTCCCATATTGTGTTCCCTAGGCAACTGAATAATTCTTTTATTCCTCAAAATTTGACAATTCTTTTTTACATTACATAAACTGCCAGAGTTTACTGGCCGAACCCCAATGGTGGCTATGAGCCACAACATATGTACAAGCAAACAATATAAGCAAGCGAACGAACAATCAAACCCTTAGTGTGGGTGAGCACCAGAAATGCGAAAGGAATATCATCATTATCACAAGAAAGCGTTGGAACACTCAATTCTCGGTCAGTCCCCACAAAGGCTGTGCGCCGAAAATAACAGGCGAACAAGAACAAGCATCATTCTGGAACAGGCTCAGCGATTCTCCGACGCGCTTGCAAGCACAAGCAAGGTGCGTGTGTCGGGATCTGTGAGCGTGACATGAAAATATACAGTTTCGTTCATTTCAGTATTGGGATAGTACAGCTTCTAACGCACTGGAACGAGAACCTGCAATCTTAACCAAGTTTAGCATGCATTTTGTTAGGCTAAAATTATAGACCATCTGTTTGAAGGCAACCATGACGGGACGCGAAGCAGCAGCAGGGCCATTGACCCTGCTGCAACGGGTGTCAACGCGGGCACTGGTAGAATGGTCAGACGCTAAACTCACTGTAGTCTTTACTCAAGTAAACGTTTCTCTTAAAACGCCAAAACACCAGAGGCGGGTTGAAATTCGCGTAAGTTTTAGCGCCGATAAATGAGCCGGAAGGGTTTTCACCTAACGTGTGGCCGAGCATTGGGAGGGGGAGGAGAGAGGAGAGTGAAACGAGAGCGAAGTGTGTTGCGAGCGGGCGGAGGAGCAACATCACCTAGGTGTGTAGGGAGGAGCCGGCAGATGCAGCAGCTGAAAAATAGAGCGAAGTCAACGTGCAGCTGCGACTTGAACTACTTGGCATTGTTCCAACAAAACTGTGGCAGGGCGGAGCGCGGTGCGGCACGTTGGCACAGAGACACAATCGCACAGCGTTAAATAGGCTAATTATTTCGCTGCTTCGAATATAAAACGACGATCCCATTCCCACCGGTACGGACACTACTGTTCCTGTTCTGAGCCCATCGGTCATCGGTCTGCCCGTACCCACCTTTGCTCTTACTCCGGAGCCCACCTCCATTTTCCTTCAACGATGTAGGCGAGTGGCTACCCTGGCTGCAGCAGTTCTGGCCTACGGTTCGTTACCGGCATGCACACAGCACCGGACGATGTGCGGGTCAGGGTGCTCCTTTACTGCTTGGGTCCCCGAGCGCGCGTCGTCCTCAGTTCCCTCATGTCCGCCGAAGGCACGTACAAGTACTACGCGGATGCCACCCGGCGGCTCACAAGCTATTCATGCACCCAGTAAACGAGGTTTACGAGGGTACTCGCTTTCAAAAGTGGATGCAACAGCTGGCGAAGCAGTCAAAGTTTTTTCCCGTACCGGCGAAGCATTGGTAAGAAAGTGCAATTATCCGTCGCCTGCTGTCGAAGAGCGTCTTCTTCACGACCGTTTCATCGTGGGTACTGTGGACTAAAATATGCTTATGTGTTTGCTAGACTCTCGTCTCTCAGACAAATTGAGCTGCACGCCAAGCTTCTCCATGAACGACGCACTCGTGCAAGCCCTTGAACAAAAAGACGCTGGACACGAAAAAAAAAAAAAACGCCTTACCTTCGCCGCTGAGCAAACACCGTCGATGGGGCTACTAACCGTAAACCAGTGCATCGTCCACGTGGGCATGTCATTGAAACTCTGGCAAAAAAGCCATGGCGGCGAGGCCTCGGAAGCGTCGAAAAGCGGCCATGAGGGACAGGCCAATTTTGATGTCATGAGTTTTACCGATGGTCGGTCTGCCGAGCCACCAAAGCGATTTGTTGCAACTTTATGAAGCGAGATCACTTTACGTTGACGTGTCGCTCAAAACTGTGGACCTACACAGCGTCGCGGTGGTGCCTCAGAAGGGGCGCCACGTTGAAGTTCATGTCGACACCCTGTTGTCTTCAAAGCTGACGTCTCTGAGGTGCCACCATAGTCTCCGAGATGGTGGGCGCGCGGCGCTCCACAGCAAAATGAACCAGTATTACCTCGCGTGCCCGGCTATCGCCAGAGGGTGTGGATTCTGGCGGTTGGTTGGTTGGTGGAGGGGCAGCGCGCAACGAGAGATACGTTTTCATTTTATTTGTTGTGTTATAGCTCGTTTGGTTGTTATTGGGCTTGAGATAACTGTTATAAACACCATTTTTGTTTTTGTTTTCTTCTAATCAATGTTAGGTAACTTGCGTTGCGAATACTGTGGGTGTTGGCCACAGGCGGCGTTGTAATGTTGCACTCGTAATCGAAGGGTGTAATGGTTCCAGGGCTTACTTTTGGGAACTCAGTGGTGTGCATGAGGGCAGAGGTGCAATCGGGAATGGATGTAAATCAAAGGACTGTGGGACGCCTCGCGTTGGGTGCTCACGGGAAGACGACAAACGAGGCTGTAAAGGGCGATATGGGGTGGGCAGGTTTTGAGGCGAGGGAAGCGCAGAGCAAAATAAGGTTCGAAGAAAGGCTAAGAAATATGAAGGAGAGTAGATGGGCAGAGAAGGTGTTCCGTTATTTGTATAGGAAGAGCGTGGACACACAGTGGAGAAAAAGAACTAGAAGACTCACTAGTAAGTATACGGCTGGTATTGTAAGCCATATGTCAACAAAGAGCGTTAAGGGAAAAGTCAGGGAGGCGGAGAGGATTTACTGGATGGCAGCTATGGAGAAAAAACCGGCTTTGAGTAACTACCGAAAGGGCAAAAATGAAATAAGGAGGGAGGCATTTTACGATAATTCAAGGGGAAGCGCTTTACTGTTTGAAGCGAGATCGGGTTGCCTTAGAACGCGTAGTTATAAAGCAAGATTCAGTAAAGAAGAAGAACAATGCACATGCTGCGGGAAAGATAAGGAAACGGCGGAGCATGTTCTGATTGAATGTGGAGATATCCACCCAGGTGTACGTTTGGGCACGAGCCTACAGGAAGCCTTGGGTTTTAGGGACAACAATGGAAAGCTGAACACACCCGCGATTGAAATAAGTAAGAGACGGTTAGAGTATTGGTGGCAGAAAATTAGAGAGAAAGGACAAAAATAAATATTGGAAAAATAAAATATGGACAGTGTGCCGTAAATGGCAGAGAACTTAAGCTGAAAATTTACCTTTTTTCCATTAAGATAGAATTTATCGAAGTAGAGGCATTAGGCCAACATAAAGAGGGAAAAAAAGGTTTTTTTTTTGTCGAGCCTGGTGACATACTTGTCACCACCCCGTTATAAAGGGGACGCTCATAGCATCCATCCATCCATCCATCCGTAGGGAACGGAGTAGACGGCATTTTTTAACAAGTTCGGTGCACCCGTTCAGTCGTTAAACTGAGACCCGAACCCGAAGTGGACCTCGTGAGAAGCTACTACCGAAGTTTACCACATGTGTGCATGGTGTAGTCAGCAGCTTCAAACAGTTGTTGAAGTAGCGGTTGAACTTGGGGCTGTCGGGTGCTCTGTCCAGTGGTCGGGCGGGCAATAGCTAAGGAAGCTGAGAAAACCCCGGACGAGAGTGAGCTGGTGCGGTCTGAAGAATACAAGTGCTGGTGCTACTTGGACGAGACAGCGGCCGACGCGGTGAAGGTGAGCTTCGTGTGAAGGCTATGCGAGGCACTGAAGGCGCTGGACAGAGCATACAGGGGCTAGCATCAAGGGGCTTCCCGGGCGGGGAGCTTAGGGTGAAACGGGGGCAGAGGTTGGAGCTCCAAAAACAGCTTGGACCATCGTGTGAGTGGGAGGAAGCGACCACCAGCCTATTAGAGCAAATGAAGGGTGAACTTAGAACAGAACGGAAAGGGCGGGCCATGCTCGAGCAGCGGATACAAGAACTTATTGTGCTTTGCCCCGGCCCCAAGCGGTGTGAGATGAAAGGCGCGGGTAGCGGAGAAGGCAACAGGCGGTTAGAGATCAGGGAGCCGCAGTGTATGACCACAACATGGAGGCCCCGAGAACATACAGCATGTGGCGCAGCAGTCCTCGAGCAGAGCAGGATCACTGGAGGTAACGGCAGAGAGAGAAACAGGGGGAACAAACAGGGGTGCCATCGCAAACGGGAAGCGAGTGGTTGGTGCGTAGAAGGGTCCTGTTGGTGGGGGACTTCAACGTGGCCAGGGCTAAGGATGGCGTCTTCACGACAGTGAAGGAACATGGAAGAGTGAGAGTGGAGTAGAAGCCCAGTCAGGGAAGTGCATGGGGGATGCTTTCGTCAAAGCTGAGGAGGTTGTAGAGAACGGCATGTAGGTCGAAAATCTCACAATTATTCTTGCTGGTCTTATTGATGTGCTAGCGGAAAGGGTCAGAACTATCAGAGGCAGTAAGAGAGAGGGATACCTAAATTCCAAGACGCATATTGGAGGGCGCATGTGACACATTCACATTCTCAGAAGTCCTGGGGCAGTCTCGTGGGAAGTAAACGAGGGTAGTAGAGGGTAGTTGAGTGACCAGGTGTACAAGCCGGCAGCTCGAATACAGCGTAATGAATGTGAACCAAGACGTTTAAGAGCCCGGCGCTCCCCCCACTGCACAACATGATATTAATTCGCGTGAGGCGTCGGGCAGGAGGGCTGGTGATAAGGTGGGTTGTCAAGCCGCTGCTTTTTTAGGGGGACCCAGAGTCCTGAGGCCGAAAGTCTAGCCAAAGGGTATTCTAAAAGAACTTCAATATTCAAGCAACGTGGGGTCTGTGAGAGAATAAATTGACGTAATCACTGAGGCCGAGCTAAATAGACATAGTGTATATTAACATTCAAGGTGGCAGGAATAAGTTGAAGTGGGAAGAGATAAATGAGCAGTGAAGACACAAGGAGCTGATGGTATATGGTTTTGTAGAGACATATCTTCGGAACATAAAGTAATCACCTTGCAATCTGGATTATGCGTGGAAATATAGAAATAGAAGTGAAGGCAGCAAATAGGGGGTGAAATTGGGGCATCTATACACAAAAGCATGGGTTGGCAAAGAATCAAGCAGAGATGCATGGAACATTTATAGTAAAAAAGGAAAGTAGCTGGGAAGATGACACTTCTTGGATTCATGGCATTCCAATATTGCTGATAAAGGCATTGGGTCCAAATCTAAGCAGACTTTTAAAAAGACAGCAAGCAAAACAATAATCGATGGTGAATTCAGCGATGGGTGGAAACGTAGCAGGATGAGCATAATCGATAAACGATAGGGGGGAAAAGCTGACACAAACAACTACCGTCCTATAACAGTGACATCAGAGGTCTACAGGCTGGTGATGGAGATTGTAAAGGAAAAACGGCAGTGATAGGGAACTGCAGAATGGGTTTCGGAAACAAAGGAGGTTGGAAGGCAATCTGTTCTCACTGACGCAGTGCATCGAAATCGCAGAAAAGAAACAAAGGCCTCTGTGGCTAGCATTTTTGAATATCAAGGGAATGTACAATAGCATGGTTCAAGAGGACTTGTTGGTAATACTGGACACACTACCTGTGAGGGGCAGAGTCACTTAGCCCCTAAATATTTCTCTAAAAGTAGCAAGGTAGCTATAAAATAAAAAAAAAACAGGTATCCGAGCCCACAGACAAAAAATTGGGGCTTGGGCAGGGGTGTCTTCTGTCACCATTGCTATTCATGATGTATCTACAAACATTAGAGGCCAAATCAGAGGGGATTAGACTTGGCCTCAACCTCTCTTACGTCAAACAAAAAAACTCATTGAACAGGCACTACGAGCATTTATGTACGCAGAGGACATAGTGCTACAGTCGACCACAAAGAATATTTTCAGAGATAGGTGGACATCTGTGGTAATGATTTCGGATTCAGTAAAAAAATCAGCTATAATGATTTTTAATGGGTTTCGGAAATAAAGGAGGTTGGAGGACAATCTGTTCTCACTGACGCAGTGCATCGGAATAGCAGAAAAGAAACAAAGGCCTCTGTGGCTAGCATTTTTGAATATCAAGGGAATGTACAATAGCATGGTTCAAGAGGACTTGTTGGTAATACTGGACACACTACCTGTGAGGGGCAGAGTCACTTAGCCCCTAAAGATTTCTATAAAAGTAGCAAGGTAGCTATAAAATAAAAAGAACAGGTATCCAAGCCCACAGAGATAAAATTGGGGCTTGGGCAGGGGTGTCTTCTGTCACCATTGTTATTCATGATGTACCTACAACCATTAGAGGCCAGATCAGAGGGGATTAGACGTGGCCTCAACCTCTCTTACGTCAAACAAAAAAAAACTCATTGAACAGGCACTACGAGCATTCATGTACGCAGAGGACATAGTGCTACAGTCGACCACAAAGAATATTTTCAGAGATTGGTGGGCATCTGCGGTAATGATTTCGGATTCAGTAAAAAAATCAGCTATAATGATTTTTAACAATAATGAAGGTAGTAAGTTCAGAATAAAGGAGGTCACGTAAGAGAGCAGATAAATACAAATATCTGGGCGTATGGTTAAGCAATGGCCCGAGTATACTAAAGAAACACGAAATATGCTTGACGGTTAAAAGTATTAGAAAAGCAGTGGTGATGAAAAATATGGCACAAGAATTACAATAGGTATGATGTTGTGAGAGGAATCTAAAAAGGGATCATGGTTCCTGGTCTGACGTTCGGCAATGTGGTCCTGTGCGTCAGATCAGAAGCTCAAGCAAGATTAAAAATTTAACAACGTGGAATAGGTAGGCTCTCATTAGGAGCTCACGGGAATACACCGAATCAGGGAGTACAAGGTGATTGAAATGGATGTCATTCAACAGCGGGAAAGCTAGCTAGCAGCAAGATAAGATTTGAGAATCCATCCATCCATCGATCCATCCATCCGTCCGTCCGTCCGTCCGTCCGTACATCCGTCCATCCGTCCATCCATCCGTCCGTCCGTCCGTCCATCCATCCATCCATCCATCCATCCATCCATCCATCCATCCATCCATCCATCCATCCATCCATCCATCCATCCATCCATCCATCCATCCAACCATCCATCCATCCATCCATCCATCCATCCATCCATCCATCCATCCATCCATCCATCCATCCATCCATCCATCCATCCATCCATCCATCCATCCATCCATCCGTCCGTCTATCCGTTTGTCCATCCATCCATTTATGAAAAAAAAAAACATCACAACTGCGGCATTTTCCTGATAAGTGATCGTAAGGAGATATCAATTTGACTGTGGCCATATTACTGTTTTATTCATAATTGTTCGTTTTCGCTCGGTGGTAAATATCTCAACTTGAAACACCGAGGCATTCTAACATTCCTCCTTTCTTGAGATCTTTATGAGGAAAAACTGGGCTAGTCATTGTCGTTGAATTGTATTGCTCTTCCATCCTGACTGATATTTTACTGTATATCCCGTATGGAATTTTATCAGGTGGTCAACCAGAGCGCACTTATGCTCTAGATAACTGAGTGCTCTGTTCATGTCATTGAAGTAAGCTAAATCAGAAATAGTTCTGCCGGAATGTGGTATAAGGCTTCGATTAGACCTACATTCATTCTCCACGTGTTAGCAGTGAAAGTGCTTGAGCTGTGGTCGTCTTCTTTTTCGACATCTCAACTTTGGTTATGTTTCGGTAGCACGATAGTTACATCAGTACTTCCGAGTGCATTTGAATCAAAGCGACCAACATGTAGCCAAACGGCGTCTTTCTATGAGAACTGATTCGCCAAGGCAGACTACTAAAAAATATAGGGAAAATTGCCACTTCTATGTAATACTACAGTGTTTCGTACCAGGTACATTGAACGCAGAGCGCGTGTTGCGTACTTTTTGAAAAAGCAAAGACTTTTGATGTTCATTCCTTCATTCTCTAACGTATCTACTGAACACCGTAAAATTGACAGTAATGGGTGACCTTAAGTGATCAAAACGCGCCTGTAATACGCCCGGGGTCGTCGTAAAACGGCGTCGTTCAGTTTAACATACTCTAGACCAGTGCCTCGTCTATTTTTCAGTGCACTGGCGAACGCTGTTTTATAGCCGTCGAGTGCACGTTCCGCCTGCGCTCGCCGCTGCCGCATGATGGCGGTGCTGCGTAAGTAGACTCCGAGATGCTGACGCTGAACGGCCGCGGATATTAGGAAGCTCGCGAATTCGTGTTTTCATGCGATTTAATAGGCAGTCATGCTCCTCGATGGCTTTCACGGATGCAGGGAGGATGGAAAGTAACACGAACATAGTGGCACATTGTTTTCAACTGGCTCTGTCAGGCCGTGCTACCGGTTCGATATATGCGTTCGAGTTTCATAGCAATTGTGTTTCATTTTCTCTTTCAAGCTATTGCAACTTCATTATTTGTATACTTCAGTATATAAAACTGCTGTATACCAGTCTGCTTATATGACGGAAAAAAATCAGATTTTTCTTTTTTAATTTATCATTAGTTACAAAAAAACATGCCCGTTTCGTTTTGGATTCACCTGAGACGACTGAAAGGCAAGAACTATCTTCGCTTTATTCTAATTCAATGCACTGAATGTTTCCTACTTCCCTCCGGGATATTTCTGCGCCCAACATAATTCTGTAACTGCCTTAAAGATTGGAGACAAAGCTAGCTTTCTGCCCCTCAGCTGGTTATGCACTGCCCTCAAGATCAGCCCATTTCAACCAAGCGAAGATGTTATGTGATGCTGTCAAGTTACGTGACGTTCCGTTATGTCACAAACGTCATATGTTATGTGACGTCATATGGTGACGTTTTTAGGTAATGATTTTTTCTCGCATTACTCGTATTCGCGCCGCTGACGCGAGAAGACGCTGGACGCCGTCTGCGATCAATTTTCGCATTTGATTAGGCATTCAAAGTATAGACTTAGTGCATTGCACGGCTCTAGCTCTGTGTAATTGCAACTTCCACTGGTGTACGTGGAGAAGGTACAATCAGGCAGAACAATTGGTCTCCTAATAAATGTTCATACTGCACTCTTATATGCAACCATCATTCACAACCTGAGTATTTTATAGGTTTTAAGTAGTGGTGGCTGAAGACTATCAGTCATGTTTTTAAACATGGCAGTTGGTATAACTAAACGGGAGTGTCCTGCATCCGAACAGTCAAAAAATGAGTCTATCAGTAACAACGCTGCGTCGCGATCACTGCCGTGTGCAACACTAACATTACGTGTCGAAGCTGAATGGGAGCCGATGGGCTCCCATTAAGGCATTCGGCTCTACTCTTCTTGCTTCTACAGGCATTCGGCTCTACTCTTCTTGCTACCAAATTAAGAGGCCAGAGGGAAGAAGAACGAAACAGAGCTGAGCATCGGGATATTAGGGCTACAGCGAGCCATCCACGAATACGCAGACAAGCTCAAGCAACTGACCACAGGCCGCATTTTTTATGCCTGTTACCTTGGCTCAAGTTGATAGTCGGCATTAAACTTCAGACTTTAACATCACTTATTCAAATAATGGGCAATTATCGTAGAAATTGTGCTGCAAATAGAGTGGTTCTTGTTTATTTTACGATGATTTATTTGTTTAAGCTCTCAATTGGTTAAATCACCTGCCATAGTTCCTCATTTCTGACACTTGCTTTTTCTCGGTGGCATTACATGAAATGATTTTCGAAAGGAACGGATGATGACCTATGTCGCTGAAAGCAGTCCAGAATCATTTTCTTGCTATTTAGTACATGCTTACGCACAGTGTGCTACGCCACTAGAGCCGCAAGCATCGGAGAACATTAGGCAACCAAGCATTTATTATTAGCTCCTGGCAAAGGTTTCTCTCAAAAATTAACCTTCAAATAGGGAAAAAAGCGACCCCCAGTTAAGCAAACGCCATGACTACAAAATAATCTTACGCAGATTATTGTCATGAACTATCTGGTATCGGCCTAGCAGATGACGTGCGGGTGCCTCGATCAACTAGTCGCGAACGACACATGCCTTTGAAATGAGCTAGGCGTCCAACAAGTTCTTCACGATTCTCGTTTCCAAATTTTCATTACATCTTAAACAATGTGAATACAGCCGAAAAGTGAGTCGTAAAGCAGCTTCGAGTGCGGTCGTGCCATTCGTTTGCGCAAGAGACGACGTGACTGCATCTTTACTCCAGTTGCGGCGCCCAGCAACAAAACGCGCACTAGCGCCGCCGACCGCTTCACATTGAAATCCGCTCCTTCGCCCAGGCACTGAAAAAAAAAAAAGAGCTGGTGCTGTCTAGACGCATGGCGACCGCCTGCACCCTCCATTCTGTATCCCGATCTGTATCCTGCGGCTCGACGGGAGGATCATTAAAGTCGATAATCCGTCGGACCTTCAAGAGAAAAATTTTGGAGTGTTTGTCTGTCTGTACATTTGTCTGTTTGTCCGTCCTAACGATACCTCAAACGGCACCGAACGGCCAACCCCATCCGTAGCGCCCACACATATTGCTCAAGGTTCAGCGTTCATAGTTATGCGATTGCCAATTAAAAATCAATTATTGCTCATATCTGAGGCGCCACAACAACGCTTCGATGTTTTTTATATCTGCCTTTATACTAAAAGAGGCACACACAAGTAACTCTAAGGAATGAAGCGTTTAATCGCGCTGCGCTGACAGTGCAACGCGATGCTCAGAAAGGTGTTAGCAACGCTCTGCTACGACGTTACGGTGGTGGCACCTGCCCGTCGCTTTGCGTTCTACACTTATCACCTCCGAGACTGTTGCGCATCTTCCTCCGCGGGCTGCGCACCTTCGTTTTCAAAGATAACTGCCTGATGGAACTTGTGTATAACGTGCCTAGATGCGCTCGTTCGCCTCCGCCACACGCTCGAGGCACTGTACCGCAGCACCTGCAGAACACCAGTTACCAATTTTCTTGCGCAGAACGACAAATAAACGTTTTGCACGCTCTCTCCAGACGCAAGACTATCGTCTTTCGACGACATTTACAGTGTGTCATGTAGATTCGGGCCAATTTTTTATTTGATATTTTTCCTCACTTTCTTCGTTTTCCCGAAATCCTCAAAATAAAAACCCATTCTCAGACACGGCGGAAAGCTAAAGACGCCTGCAAGAATTATTTGATGAAATTCATAGAAAAATGCCCGCGATCGATAAAATACGAATGACGTCACTGGATGTTTTTATAATGATGATGGAGCATTGATGCTTTTCCGCCTAAAGTTATCGAAAAAAGAAAATTGAAAGATACGACGTACCGTGGCAATCGATGATATGTGAAGCACGAATAAGAAATTATGATATGTCACATTAAAATCAGCCCCAAGTTACGAGGTGGAGGTGAATGATGCTGTACATGACTTCTGGGTCATGTATATTATGTTTGAATGTGTCGTTTACCTTCGTCATCTATTTACGTCACGTGATACCAAATTTAGTACATGAATGAATGAAAGAATGAATTATCTTTATTGCACTCATATCTTATACAAATTAAGCACAAACTGTTAGGTCCCATAGCCAAAGGGAAGTGCGGGTCCCATTGAAAGTATACATAACTGAAACTGTAATAGTTCTAATTAAAAATAAACAGAAGTAAACAATTCAAATTTGATATCGTCATACAAGAAGTAATGTTTATCTGCTTACAACAGTCACTTGAATTCGATTGAACATAAAAAAAGAGAAAGTACATAACTTGTAGTAAACACAAATATTTGGTGATTAGTGGCGTACAGAACTGAAGAATGATACTTGTAGTTGCAAATATCGAGAGTAGTTCTCTTATATGGCTTAATAAAGATAATATGTGAAGCTAGTGAAATGGGAGCGAGCATGCTTTTAGCGTGGTATGTTGTCGTGTTCTTACGTGACATGCGTACCAGGATTATCATGTTTGCAGCAGTCATATATTTCGTCATTCATTGACGTCACGTAACACCAAATTTGGTATATGTGGAGCTAGCAAAACGGCTGCGAGCGCATCATGAACGACGCAGTACACTACAATGCACCGTTGACGCGCGCGCACACTGGGCACAGCGATGCTACAACAGCAAAACGCGAACACTGTATAGTATGACGTCAGGCGCGACCAACGCGACCACCGTCCGTCGGCGCAGCCCGACTGCAACCGGCGCGAATTTCGCGCCGATGCGTTACCCCTACAACACTGCGTCTTCCTCTTTTCGTGATGGAGGGACGCCAGACGCACTGAAACACGCATGCGTCAAAGCAACGCAACGCAGCGCGCGCCCGTGAGTATATGGCAAGACCAGTGGTGCCTGGCGTGGCAACGCCGGCGCGACTCGCCAAAATGAACACCGGTGAGCACGCGCACCGCGTAACGCCGAAATATAGTGGCGCTTTGACTGTGGCATGTAGTAATGTTCCAACATAACACGCATCTGCTCATTATCATGTTTGCATCAGTCACAAACCTTCGTCATCCATTGACGTCACATAATACTATATTTTGCATGTGTGAAGCTAGCAAAACAGCCGCGAGTGCATAATCAGTGTGGCATGTAGTCATGTTGTTACATGACACACATGTCGGGAATATTATGTTTGGATGTGTCATTTACTTATGTAGTCCGTTCGCGTTACGTAATACTGAGATTGGTACATGTGAAGCGAATGAAATGGCCGCGAGCGCATCATGAGCATAGCATGTAGTCATCTTGTTACATGACACGCATCTCATGTTTATCATGTTTACGCCGGTATCATACCTTCATCATCCATTCACGTCCCACAATACCAAATTCGGTACAAGTGTGAAGCTAGCGAAACGACCACCAGCGCATCATGAGCGTGGCATAGTCACGGTGTTAGATAAAACGCATCTTGAGATTATCATGTTTGCACCAGTCACATACCTTTTTCAACCAGTCACGTACCGTAATACCAAATTTGGTATATGTGACGCAAGCCAAACGGCCGCGAACGCGTCATGAGCGTGGTATGTAGTCATGTTGTTAAATGGCACGCATGTCATAATTTTCATGTTGGGGTCTGTCGCTTGTGTTCGCCATGTAATCATGTCATACCATACTAGTTTTGCAACATGCCATGTGAACAAAACCACTGCAAGAGCTGCAGGACCATGAAATGTAAATCATGAGATTCATGACATACATGACATGACTAATAAAACATGTTCTTCATACAGTAATATTATGCCATACCAAGTTTGGTATCGATACCATCATCTAAACGGCCAGGGGATCTAAAAGCGGTAAGCGGCTAGACAGATAGATTCACTCAAAGTCGCTGAAGTTCGCTAAGACATGCTTTGCATTTGAAAACTCGATAGCTAAGACACCAAAGCCGCATTTTCTTTACTTCTCGTGGTGCACACATTCATTATTATTTATTACGTTTAGGAACAGGCATGATCGAGTTATTGTGCTTTGACTTTTTGGACACGTGTGTGGCTCAGGAATTTGGGCAGCTGGCCAGGCATATGATTAAGTAATTCCATTATCTAATTTCACGAATCAGTGGCGGAGGCAGCAAAATCTTTTTAGGGGTGAAGCTCCCTAAAGCGGCACCCATTCGTCCCTCGTCGTAGAACGTAACGTGCTTTACCCTTTGACGTGCAAGGTGGTGCCGGTGGGAGATTTCTTCTGTGCGTTGTTGAACAATGAAAAATTCTCAGCGTGCGCGTTAACTAAAGCCGAATTATCCTGTCCCTCATTCCCCATTCGCAGCCATTGGTACGTACATTGAGCACTATGTGACAAGAAAAGTTCACTACGTTATACTCGCTGGGCGTAACCTCCTTGGTTTTAGAAAGGTTTAGCGAGCGTTGGGCCACAGTGCCTTGAATACAGTGAACTAGTATAAACGATGAACACGAGGTGCTTAAAGGTGGGAAGTGGACACGAAGCGCAAGATGTAAGAAAGAGTGCGTGTGCCGCATCTCGTTTAGTCCTTAAAATGTCCGCTGGATGGCGGTGCTTCCATATGCGGAATATACGATGAAAAGATACGAGATGGTGGTACTTGGAGTGTTGACTAGATGGACGAATGGACACACAGATGCATGTACGGACGCATGAATGGATGCACGAACGGATGGACGCATGGACGGACGCAGGGGTGGATGCATGAATGAACGCAGGGATGGACGCACGAATAGACGCACGCATGGACGCGCGGATGGATGCACGGATGGTCACACAGACGGACGCATGGATGGACGGAAGCAAGAACGAATGGATGGACGGGTGCTTCGGCCCACTCTCCATCATTCACCTCGTGAATATGCTGCATTTTTTTTTGGGGGGGGGGGGGTTCAACCATATTTAAACAATTTTATAATGTATCTGCTGCATTTCCATTTCATATATTTACGTTTTTATACGACACTTTGTACATTGTTGCGTACATGCACGTTTCACCGAGCAGAAACCTCTGCTTGATTACATAAAGCTGGGTTTGGTTGTTCATTGGTATTGTGAGCTGCATAGACACTGTATAACGAAGCTATGTTTCACGCGTAATAGCAACAAAAGGAAAATCATTGGGCCTTTTTGCATTGCGTTTTTTTCCTAAACTGTCTCTTTTGGTGATCTGACCTTAGCAGAGGGAAATGAACAAAAAAAAAAGCGGAGCACTTACCTTCTCGCTGGTACAGACGATCATCTAACAAATGTATGATTCGCCGTATGTTTCGGATCCGCTCATGAGTACGGTGAATGCTGCTCATCGAATGTTTGCTATTACGCTTCTTCTCCGCTTGTTTGTCAAGCTGTCGTGCAACGCTTGGAACTGATGTGCTGTGCTAGCTTCATAAACACTTGAAAGCATTGGCGCCCACAGAAAGTCTTGGAGCACTCATGCGATGAGTATACGTACACCCGAAGGCAGGTAGTCCCCTGGCTCATGCACGGTACACAACACATCACAGCGATAGTGAGCACTCCTCTTGACACCACGCCAATGTGTCCCGGCCCCACAGTAGCCAATAACGAGCCGTTCGAAGACAGCTCTGTAGTAAACGCGTACCGCCCCTGGCGAAAGAACGGCGGCAGTGGCAGCTTAGTTGACCGAGAAACTCCGTCAAAGCGAAACGGGCTACGCCAAGAATGCGATGTTGGCGCAGAAACTTCACTCGAGGGACGATTCAAGGAAGCTCTATCGCTCTTCACAATCTTGAGGAAACGCTCGAGATTTTCTCAAGTGAAGGAAACGTTTCAAGTGAAGGTTGGTTTGTGAATTGGAAAACGCCACTCGAGGAGTGTTTCGAGTGAAGGGTCGAGTTCAGGAGTGTTTGTGAATATGGGGACAACTTTCTTTTTTTCTTTCGCCCCGGCTGACGTGGTTTTTGTTCTTTTCGCTCGTCCAGGCTGACGTGGTTTTTCCGTTCCCGCTCCGCCCTGGCTGACGCGGTGCAGACTTTGCATTCTATAGCTGACCCCGGCTGGTGGCCCACTCACTCGATCGCCATGTCTGTTTGCTCGCCCCGGCTGACGCGGTTCTTCCGTTCCCGCTCCGCCCCGGCTGACGCGGTTCGGACTTGACATTCTTTGGCTGACCACGGCTGGTGGTCCACTCACTCGATCGCCGTGTCTGTTTGCCACAGTTTCGCGGTGGTGCCGCACCCGGGCTCGCCCCGACATACGAAAGACCAAGTCTAGAGTTCCCTTGAGTTTTATTGGCCGAAATGCTGGAAAGATATCGATGACTTTGTACGCTCATGCGACACTTGTCACAGAGCGGGCCAATCTCACGCGCTTTCATGCGCCAGTTAAAATAGTTGGCGACGATACTTTTGTGGCACGAAGAGCTGCTCATACTTGTGACCTTGCGCATTTGTGTATCTCCCATACAGGAGCCCTGCTTTCTCAAAAAAAAAAAAGAAACATTCTTTTTTTCCCAAGTTTACGCTTTCCATTAGCGCTTTAACCAAGAGGTGCTCACGCAGCTCTCGAATGAGCGTTTCTCGATGAACACTTAACAGCTAACTCCAACTTTCCGCTACAGGCGAGAGCGTTGCTCCGCTCTCGCTCAGACTCAATGGCGCCATGTCGTCTCCTCCGCCGACACAAACCGTGCCAGTCACTTCGGCAACGGGCTGCTCGAGTGACTGCTCAAATGACTCACACGGAAAATTTCCTGTCTGAGGTTCCGTCGACTCGCCGCCAAGGTCACACAGATCAGCAGTTTTTGAACTCGGTGCTTCACTAAATCGAACAAGATCAAGCTCCTGCGAAAGCTTCCGCGCTTGCGATCGCGTGAGGACCATGTACGCTAAGTTGGAGAAGAACGCTTTACCCTTCTCTTTGAAAAGCTGCTCTGAGTTTTCGGAAAATAGATAAAAAAACGATCGGGAAGCGCGGCAGACACAGCCGCTTTGGTGCGAAGCTTACCGAACGGGCCTTCAATGACTACCGTAGCGATTGGTAAGCAAGCACTCTGCTCCTCGGCGACTTGTCTGATCCACGCGCATTCTCATGTAAAATCATCCGGAGACACAAATGAAGGTTGAACAACGTCCATGGTTGCCGCTGAGTTTCAAAGTGCTCGACACGTTTTCTCATTCACACTAATTTCTTGGAGATACGGCTCAAAAAACCGCATGTTCTTTTCCGATTCTAGGATTGTTGCGAAAGCAAACTTTTCCTTATAGTTTATCGCGATGTGCTCTTCCTTTTTGCAGTTGTAGCAGATTAGTGACTTTTGTGTTTCAAACACCCTTGGGGTGTCCATGCGTTGTTCAGGAACCTCACTCGATTTCCCTACTTCCGTTTGCCCTTCCCCTACAGTGTCCCTCGTAAGAGACCGACCCTTCCTGAAATTACGGTGCGGAGCGGGTTTCCGTTTATAAGGTTTCTTTGAAAAGCCCTCTTTCCTTTCATCCTTTTAAACACGCACTGCCCTGCTATGCAACTTTCGGCGGATATAATACTCCTCAGCTAACTCTGCCGCCTTGTTTAGCTGTACTTCACCAAGTTTGTCCTGCAGCCAAAGCTTGACATCCTCCTCGATGCAGCAGTAGAATTGCTCCAATGCAATGCATTCTACCACTTTAGCGCGGTTGTCATAAACACCAAGTTTGGCAGCAGTGCTCGCAGGCTTCACGTCGCTAACAAGTATTCTGTGTACGCAGCTGATCACTTTCATGGGATCCTTATCGCCGCACATTGCAAACAGTACCGCCGACGAGAGCACTGGTTCGGGCAGCCTAATCGGCGCACCTTGTGACGACATACAGTGCAGTTCTACGCCATCGACAAGAAGTGGATGCGGAACGAATTGCGTCTGCGCGGATGACGAGTCCCCAGAACACGTGCACTTTATAAGCCAAGAAACTTCCGCTCTGACGGCAGTTTGGCAGCAGTGCTCGCAGGCTTCACGTCGCTAACAAGTATTCTCTGTACGCAGCTGATCACATTCCTGGGATCCTTATCGCCGCACATTGCAAACAGTACCGCCGACGAGAGCACTGGTTCGGACAGCCTAATCAGCGCACCTTGTGACGACATACAGTGCAGTTCTACGCCATCGACAAGAAGTGGATGCGGAACGAATTGCGTGTGCGCGGATGACGAGTCCCCAGAACACGTGCTCTTTATAAGCCAGGAAACTTCCACTCTGACGGCAGTTTGGCAGCAGTGCTCGCAGGCTTCACGTCGCTAACAAGTATTCTCTGTACGCAGCTGATCACTTTCATGGGATCCTTATCGCCGCACATTGAAAACAGTACCGCCGACGAGAGCACTGGTTCGGACAGCCTAATCGGCGCACCTTGTGACGACATACAGTGCAGTTCTACGCCATCGACAAGAAGCGGATGCGGAACGAATTGCGTCTGCGCGAATGACGAGTCCCGAGAACACGTGCACTTTATAAGCGAAGAAACTTCCGTTCTGACGGCAGTTTGGCAGCAGTGCTCGCAGGCTTCACGTCGCTAACAAGTATTCTCTGTACGCAGCTGATCACATTCCTGGGATCCTTATCGCCGCACATTGCAAACAGTACCGCCGACGAGAGCACTGGTTGGGGCAGCCTAATCGGCGCACCTTGTGACGACATACAGTGCAGTTCTACGCCATCGACAAGAAGTGGATGCGGAACGAATTGCGTCTGCGCGGATGACGAGTCCCCAGAACACGTGCTCTTTACAAGCCAGGAAACTTCCACTCTGACGGCAGTTTGGCAGCAGTGCTCGCAGGCTTCACGTCGCTAACAAGTATTCTCTGTACGCAGCTGATCACATTCCTGGAATCCTTATCGCCGCACATTGCAAACAGTACCGCCGACGAGAGCACTGGTTCAGACAGCCTAATCGGCGCACCTTGTGACGACATACAGTGCAGTTCTACGCCATCGACAAGAAGTGGATGCGGAACGAATTGCGTCTGCGCGGATGACGAGTCCCCAGAACACGTGCACTTTATAAGCCTGGGAACTTCCGCTCTGACGGCAGTTTGGCAGCAGTGCTCGCAGGCTTCACATCGCTAGCAAGTATTCTCTGTATGCAGGTGAGAATTTCACTAGTGCGCCTAAATTCTGTTATTGATAGCACTGCTGCCAAGCACCATTGTGTACGTTGTGTCTGCTGCTGTTGTCTTGTTGAGCGATGAATAAGGAACTAGATTTATTTCAGCGAGAGATACGGAAGGAACTTCGCGATTTAAAAAAAAGTGTGGACTATTGTAGTACAGTCTGTGATGACATTAAGCCACTATACGAAGAGATAAGATCGTTGCGAAAAGAACTCGCAGATGAGTGAAAGGCAAACGATATTCTCGTAATGGAAACGAAGAAATCACGCACGAAAGTTGAGAACTTGGAGGCGTATACCAGATGCAAACAACCTTGAAATCAAGGGCGTGCCCATTTAAGGTGAGCCTTCCGAAGTAGTCTAGAATATTTGCTCAGCAGTCGGGCAACCCATCAATTCTACAGATATTGATGTTTGTCACAGATGGGAACAAAAGATCCCGATGTAAAGAATATCATTGTATGATTTGTTCGCCGGGAGAAACGAAATGCCGTCTTGGCTAAGGCCAAGAGGTTGCGACTTTCTGCTAACAAAATTGGTTTCCAGTCAACCGATCCTACTTTTGTCAATGAAAACCTAACCCAGCTTGGAAACAACTCCTAGGTGCAACCATAGCTAAGAAGCGTGACGTTGGATGGAAATACGTGTGGACGCACAATGGAAAAATTTTCGCCAGAAAAGCGGAATCATCAGAGGTGCTGAGAATTGCTGAACGAGATGATTTGGTCAAGATGTGCCGCTAGGTATCGAATTGACACTCTGAATTAATACAGTCTGCTGCGAAATGGCGTTATTTGCCAGTTGTCAATACCATGATGCAAACAGTTTTAACAGCGTGGTCAGGCATATTGGAAGACACTTCAGTGCTTTACATTTGAATGTGAGCAGTATTCAGAATAAGGTTTCTGATCTCAGCACGTTCCTTGATTCCTTAGCTATAAAATTCAATGTACTTTTGCTTTCCGAAACATGGCTCGCTCCTACTGACAGTCCTCCACAACTACAGTCTTACAAATAGAGTGGTGTTACCAGGACTAATAGTCGTGGCGGAGGTGTTGCTTTGTACGTGAAGGACTGTATTGCTCATGATCATATTGATGAGCTAACCTTTGTGACCACTTCCATTGAATGTACTACAATCCGGTTACCAAATATTCTAGTTACTGTAGTGTATCGGCCACCCGCAAGCAGCAAGTCTGATTTTCTCGCTACTTTTAAACCATTATATCTAAGCTTCACTTGTTCTGCGTGCCCTTTTTTTCTGATGGATGACGTAAATATCAACATGCTAAGCGATGACGTTGCCACTATGCAATTTGAAACTATTCTGTCCATCTATTGTTGTGTGAACACTATCGGTCTACCAAGTCGAATCACGGACCATAGCGCCACTCTTCTGGACGTCTGTATCACAAACGTGCCGACGAATAAGACTTTTACAGGCTTACTTTCACTTGACCTTAGTGACCACTTACCCGTTTTTGCTCTTTTTTTCACTGCAACGAATAAGCCTAGGTACAATGAAAAAACAACCTACCGTGTCATAAACCAGCTCACCCTAGAAAAATTTTGCTCAGAAATAGCCCTTATGGACTGGTCTTTTGTGAACGCAGAGCAAGATTCAGATCGTGCATATAGCGCTTTCTTGCGCTATCTCAAAGCATGTTATGATAACAGTTTTCTCGTGGGGACGCACAAAGTAAAGAAAAAGAAAATTCGTAAACGATGGATCAACACTAATCTTCACAAAAGAATCAAAACGAAAAACAAAATGTATCATAAGTTTGTTCAAACACGTGACCTAGAGGTGCTGAAAAAATTCAAAACGTATCGCAATAAGCTAAATACCGACATACGCAAAGCTAAGAAGATTTATAATGATCCTCGTAAACTGTGGAACCAAGTGAATAATCTGGGCCAATTTACTGAAAGTAAAATGCGTAATAATGTAAAAGCCTTCTCCCAAGATATGAGCGACGATGCAGCTATTACAGCTATGAACGAATATTTTGCCCATTTTGGTGATTATGTGCCTCCTTCAGGACATTGTACGCAAGAAAGGATTACCCGTAGAACGAGAGAGCCTAACACAATCAGTCTAAGTCCAGTAACACCTTCTGAGGTTCACAGCTCGATAATTAGACTACGAAACAATGTAGCAACAGGCACTGATGAATTAAGCGCAGCGCCCTTGAAGCACGTTGCGGACCTTATATCGGAGCCCTTGGCTCATAATAATAATTGCATGTTAGTTTCTGGTATTTTTCCCTCTGAACTCAAGCTTGCGCGCGTATGTCCTGTGCACAAAGGCGGTGCTTTGAATGACATTTCAAATTATAGGCCAATTTCTGTTTTACCAGTGCTATCAAAGGTATTTCAGAGTACCATAAATTGTAGACTAAGGAAGTTTCTTTCAAAGTATCAAATAATAAACACTGCTCAGTATGCTTTCCAGAAAGGAAAGTTCACTGGATTAGCCATATTAAACGCAAAAGAGGTGATACTAAACAATTTTGAAAAAGGACTATATACAGTTGGACTGTTCCTTGACCTGAGGAAGGCTTTCGATAGCATAAAACACGACGTTCTAGAAGGAAAATTATTTAACTACGGTTTGCGTGGCGCTGCTCTTAAACTTATTATGAATTACTTATCTGATAGAAAACAATATGTTAAACTCGGTAGCTTAGCGTCAGCAGCAACAGAACTTAAGCAAGGCGTTCCAGAAGGTTCTATCTTAGGACCCTTGTTATTTATACTTTATATAGATGATATATGTAATATTCCTTACACAGAAAAACTAGTCATGTACGCAGATGACACGAATGCCTTTTTCAGTGCTGATACAATGGCTGATGTTCAAGTTACTGTATCTAATTATTTAAGACACCTGGAACTGTGGCTCCATGAAACAAGCTTGACTTAAACGCAAGTAAAACAAAATATGTTGTATTTAGGCCTCCTAATAAGCCATGCATTATTCTGAAGTTCTCCTTTCAGGGCACCACGCTGGAATGTGTTAAAACGCGAAAATTTCTAGGAGTATGGTTTGAGGAAAACATGTCGTGGAATACGCATATGTCAAAAATGGTCTCTGAATTAGGCAAAACTGTAGGTTGCATGTATAAGCTATCAGACGTTGTACCATTATGGCTTAAAAAGGCTATATAAAACGCCCATTTCTATTCCCGGTTATCTTACTGCGCCCTAGTATGGGAAAAAACGTCTGATCAGAACCTCAACAAACTAGAGATGTTACAGAAAAAAGTTCTTAAAATATTCCAAAATTTTTATGGGCTTCCTAGCGAACTACGTACTCATCAGCTCGTTATAAATCATGATCTCATTAGAGCACGTGACCTTTAGGCATATAAACTAATATCTTATTCTCGGAAAAAACTAACTTCATCGGCATTCAGTTGACAGCTCATGCCGATACACTCTCCGAAATCAACTAAGACCAGTTCCCTTTTCTCGCACACGTTACGGAGAATGCCTTCTACACCACCAGATACCAACAGTATTGAACAAATTTTTAACTGGTATTGACTTCGAACTGCCTGAACGTAAATTCAAGAAACATGTGCGAAGTATGTTGCTACAGATATAGGGACTGCTCAAATAGCACTAGCTATCTTATGTTATCATGTTTTTTCACGTGTTCTTCTTTTGTATAAAAATGGTTGTTTTTGCGCATGTGCGTACAAGATTTGTGACCCATGTGAAATTTTGTGTTTATTTTGTTCACTAAAAGAAAAAAGAACTAAGCTTTTGTTTTGCCTATGCATGTACAGTCAATTACGTGATATTTTTGTAAAATGCCTGCTGCTCTTGAAGGGTTCTTGGGCTCTCTCAAGATGTCTTGGGCTCTCTCAAGATGTCGCCTAAGGACCTCCGACTTGATGTTGTTGGAAATAAACTTGACTTGACTTGACCTTCGCGCTTGAGCCATTCAATTAGATCGGCTTTAAGACGACATACGATGTAAACGTGTGACTGATTCTTCTGTTTAGGATACCAGAACCTTTGCCTGAAAGCCTCGGGTGACTGAGGAACAACTTATAACGTCTCATTAGCAGTTCCTTAACGTCGTAATAGCTCTCAAACGCTTCCCTCGACAAGCATGTTATCACGTCGGACACTTCGCCGGGAAGAAGAGCTAACAGGTTCTGCGCCCAAAGAGACCGCTCCAGAGCATTGCGCCCAAAGAGACCGCTCACAGGCGTGTTCTAACTTGACGAGATACTTCGCCATGTCCTCGCCTACTACGAATGGTGGCAGCTGCTCCCGAATTGCGTGGAGTCATCAAGCCTTCTTGTAGTCCTTGGTCTTCACGAGTTGTACTCGTCAAAGAAAAAGGGTGGTTCGATCCAGTTCTGCGTAAACTACAGGCGCCTAAACAACATTACGAAGAAAGATGTTTACCCTCTTCTCCGCATAGACGATGCTCTCGATTGTCTCCCAGGTGCAGATTTCTTTTCCTCGCTTGACCTTCGCTCAGGTTATTTGCAGGTCCAAATGGCTGAGGCTGATCGTCCAAAAACGGCGTTCGTTTCACCGGATAATCTCTATGAATTTACCGTAATGCCATTCGGACTCTGCAATGCACCCGCCACATTCGGACAGCATTTTACGTGGTCTCGAATGGAACATATGCTTGTGCTATCTTGATGACGTTGTGGTCTTTTCACCCGAATGCACTTCGCATCTCACTCGTCTGCGTAAAATTCTACAGTGCCTTACAAACGCCAGGCTTCAGCTTTACCTGAAGAAATGTCACTTCGGGGCTAAACAACTCACCATACTTAGTCATCTCGGAAATGTTGTAGGCCTGTGTGCTCAGATTTGGGTGCACGTTAAAGAACCCCAGGTGGTCAAAATTTCCGGAGCCTTCCACTACGGCGTCTCTCATAATCAAATGGTGGTTTTGGGACGTTAAACCCCACATATCAATCAATTACTTAGTCATGTCGTCTCGAAATCCAGCATCCTTCGCGACCCTGACAAGCTTCGTGCTGTTGCCGAATTTCCTAAGCCGACTACAGTTAAAGAACTACGGAGTTTTGTGGGCCTGTGCTCCTATTTTCGTCGGTTTGTCCGGAACTTTTCTTCCATCATCACTCCGCTCACCAAACTCCTTGCTGGCCCTACAGATCTTTCGAATTGGACAGCAGCCTGTGACGAAACCTTCGCAACACTGCGCCAGCTCCTTTCCTCACCACCCGTACTGCGTCATTACGATCCTACTGCGCCGACCGAAGTACACACTGATGCAAGTGGCATCGGCATTGGTGGAGTACTCGCGCAAACGCAAACCAGGTTTTACGGAGTATGTGGTCGCCTATGCCAGCCGCGCCCTCACTAAGACAGAAGCCAACTATTCTGTTACGGAAAAAGAGTGCCTGGTGATTGTGGGCATTAAATCGGTTTCGCCCCTATTTGTACGGCCAAACTTTTGATGTGGTAACTGAACATCACACACTCTGTTGGTTGGCTTCACTGAAAGATCCTTCTGGTCGCCTCTGACGTTGGGCACTACGCCTCCAGGAATTCGACATACGCGTCGTCTACCGGTCGGGGCGAAAGCACTCTGACGCAGAGGCGCTTTCGCGATCACCCGTGAAGTCTGATGATAAGGAAATATCAGCCCTTGAACTTCCCCTCTCTGCCGTCAGCGTCACAGACATGTCATTTGAACAGCGGAAAGACCCTTGGATTGTCTCGCTCTTGAATATGCTTTCTGACGCATCAACTTCTGGTTACCCGCGTGCTCTTCGCCGCCAAGCAACGCATTTCGCCATACGGGATGGCCTGTCATACCGTTACAACTATCAAGTGGTGGATCGTAAAGACTGCTAGTCATACCCAGCCATATGCGGTCTGATATCTGAGAATATTTTCATGCTGAGCCGCAACACTCACACGCCAGTGTGCTAAAGACGTATGAACGGATCCGCCAACGTTACTACTGGCGGGGTATGTACACGTTTGTACGCAAACACATTCGCTCATGTTCCCTGTGTCAGCAGCGCAAGACATTTCCTCATTCACCCGGTCAACTGCAGCCTTTACCATGTCCTGCACGCCCATTTGACCGTGTTGGGATGGACCTATACGGCCCGCTACCGTGCTCTGTTGGTGGTAATCGATGGGTGATTGTGGCTGCCGACTATCTGACAAGGTACGCTGAAACGGCAGCGCTACCTTCGGCTGGTGCTCTTGACGTTGCAACCTTCACCTTGCATCGGTTTGTTATTCGCCATGGTGCACCATGGGAGCTCCTGAGTGACAGGGGCTGCGTATTTTTGTCCGAAGTTCTGCAACAGCTCTTACATTCATGCCGTACGGTACACCACACATCAACAGCCTACCACCCTCAGACGAACGGCCTAACGGAACGTTTTAATAGAATCCTAGGATACATGCTCGCTATGTATACTGATTCCGACCTCTCCAATTGGGACGTTGTCCTTCCTTTCGTGACGTATGCCTACAATACGGCGATTCAATCACAACGGGCTTTTCATTTTTTCTTTTATATGGTCGTGACCCATGCAGGACACTCGACACAATTCTGCCATACAATCCTGATGCCTCCGAGTTCAGCCCAGTTTCTGAAATTGCCGAACATGCCAAAAAGTGTCGTCAGCTTGCACGGTCCTTCAAAGCCGATAGTCAAGCCCTCGAAAAAGATCGCCACGACCATGATCTTGTTCAGGAGCCTTTACGCGTCGGTTCTCTCGTGTGGCTCCGACTGCCTTTCCACTCTCTAGGACTGACTCCCAAGTGTGCACCGAAGTATACAGGCCCTTACCGCGTCGTATAGCACCCTTCTTCTGTCACTTATGTGATTGGATTGCTCAAGCCGTCCACGACAAGCGCCGCCTTGGCCGTGAGACGGTCCACGTCAGTCGCCTCAAGCCCTGCTATGACCCTCCTGTTCTCTCGTCACCTTGAGTCGCCAGGGTGGCTCGTCTTCGTCGCCGGGGTATTGTAGTGGGGAATTCGCAAGGCACTGACTAGTGGGACCATACATCTCTCTCTGAGTGCGAAGCGCAAGTGTGTGCACGAACTGTTGACGCTGGACTGCTCGAGCATTTCTGTCAGTACCGGCTGCCTGCCTACTACCTGGCGTCGCTAATAAACTCCCTTACAGAAGGAAAAGAAAAGAAAAGTGAGCCCCGTCTGTCGTCTTCAGGAAGTGACACCTCAACAGTACCTCACAAGGAATGGGGCTGAGGAGGGGTTAAAAGAATAGGAATAAAGGTGTAGAGAGAGAGAGAGAGATGAGGCCTAGACTCGCCAGACTGGAAGGCTCCGATTTCTTCAACGGACTCGCGGGCTGAGGGAGCTCGCGGTGCGTTGCGTGACAGACCAGTGCCACCGCTTGACGACGTCGTTGAGTTGTTCGCGTCAGGCGGGCTCGATTGCTGGCCTTGACACAGATTGCCTTTTTCAGAGGCATTGACGTTCGGTGTGGACTCGCAGGCTAAGAGTGTAGCTGTCGTCAATGTCGCTACTGCTACCATGTGTAAATCTGTTAACCTGAGTAGTATGCCTTTGTTCCCAGGCCACCGGTACCTGGGTCCCGGGAATCCACTGCGCAACGGAGATCCGGTGGACGAGGACGACGGCATAGCCAAGTCGCACGACGAAGCCTACGAGTGAGCCACAAGTCACGAGGACGTCTTTGCGGCTGACCAAGCATCTGCAGCTCTCTTCTTGAACGACCTTACACGCACTGGTAACTGGCATTCTGCATTAGGTGCAGTCGGTCTGGGCACAAAGAATATTGTAGAACAATACGTTTTGGGCCGCAGCCTCTATGGAATGCCAGGAGATAGACGGAAACGTGCACATAACGGGCAATCAGATACAGCAGACGCAAAGCGATACCAGCCTGACTCAAGCACCGGCGACACCGAAATGTCGGCGCAGATGCAATCGGACGCTCCCGTCCGTCCAGGCGGAGCAGGAATTGGAGGTGACGGTGAAAATTCCGCAGAACTCGTTCAGCAGATTTTGCGCGTACCTCGCGACCACGGAGTGGTCACAGTGTTCCGTGACAGCAAAATACTCACCACATGGGCCTATGCAATGCTGAAGACGAATTTAGTGTATGACACCGAGAAAACGTTTCCAGGAGTTTTAACTAGCCTCTCACGCTTGACAGTGGACCGGCCATATCTTTACATTCCTCACGGCTCTTGTGTGAGACTTACCGTCTCACACAAGAGCCGTGCGTTGCACTGTCAAGGTTACTCCCCATGGTCTACGCACCCCGTGGAAGACTGGCTCTTCGGTTGTCCAACCTGTCAACTCTGACATGCTAGTTTATGGTCTTAGCTCCGTCGGATTAAACCACTCCTTGGATACAGGCATGTGCCGCGATAAGAAAGGCGAGACAAACAACCCGATGAAACCGCAGTCTTACACTCCGTTTCAAGAGAAGGACCACGCCGATCTGGCTAAGAGCTACTGGGGTCTTAAAATCACGCCGGGAAACGAGGAGCAAAATGGCGACGACGAAAAGAGCATACCTGCGTGCATGGGCGTGCCGCGACACAACTTTGCCTACGACTTTATTCACATTGACAAGGCTAGTCCCCACTTGACCAAGTTTGTCAACCAGTTTCCCTTCAAAGGCCACGTGGGCTCACCCATAGTCAACTATGAGTATCAGTTTGGCGGTGACGCGTGGCTAAAGATGGGCCCTACTTACAACGCGGGGAATGAGTTGCTAACTCGAACACACCTAGGCCTGCCTGCTGATGTTGTATCCTACACTACTAGCAACCTGTCAAACTACGAGTCGTACGAGCAAAAGCCAGATCTGAACGTCACCATGCGTCTTCGACCCGACGATATGCACACGCGCCCCGCAAAATATTTAGACCCCATGGAAAATACTTACTTTACCCGTGGTTTAAAACCGATGATACATTCCAACATTCAGCCGAGTTTGAAATTTGGTGTGTTGGCGGTAAGCAAGTCAAACAAGGACGATGCCGACAGTACCGAAACTTTCCAAGATATTGCCGCTTTCTTTCAAATTGACACAGAATTGGTGGTTCATTCTGACGTGGACACCATTGTAGCCGACAGCGTGACTCTGCCGTCAAGCGTGGGGCCATACTTGCGTCACACCAAGGAAACATCAAAGCAAGATACAACAGCCTCACACGTCACGGGCGTCCAGTAAACCTTGCTCGCACGGAGACCGAGGTGACCGAACACAAGTCCGAGCTCCAAAAAGTGGCGGAAGCGCAGCGGCGTTCCTTGGCCTCGGTGCCTTTTCTTCCACAATAAAAACAAGCTGAAAGAAAACTTTTCGTTTGACTTTTTATTACTGGAGCGTCGCTGTCGTTGTCGTCAAAGACTAAGAAGGGATATGTTTAAATATATATATATATTATAATGAGGCGTTTTAGAGTTGCACTCTTTAATAAAACAGGAGAGCGGTCACGACACGTCAAGTGGTAATGGCGGAACCAGCCTGAGTCGCCAGCCAACCAAACGTCGTCTTCTTCACCGACTGAGTCATACCCCCTGCCCTTCTGAGTAGCATTCATCTTCTTCACTACATTTTCCTCCCCTCCGGAAAAGAGCCATCCTGGCGACTCATGGGAAGGAGACAATAGAAGGATCGTAATATGGTTTTAGGCAGTCTATGTGGACGGTCTCACGTCCACGGCGTCGTTGATCATGGGGCTGTTCAAGCGGCTCCACGATGTAATTGACGGGTGAAGTTTGTTTAACCACACGGTAAGGTCTGTCATACTTGTACATCAGTTTCGTTGAGAGACCAGGACTGGTTGAAGGGATGCGAAGCCAGACAAGGTCATCCGATGCATAAGAAGCCGGAGGCGTCGGGCTATCGCGGTGGTGTTTCTGGCGTTGCTGTTCAGCACTTGTGAAGGAGCGGGCAAGCTGACGACACTCTTCCGCGTATTTAGCAGCTTGTGACATCGTCGTCGACTCAGCAACATCCGGGTGGTAAGGAAGGATGGTGTCTAGCGTGCAAGAGGGCTCGCGACCATAAAGGAGGAAATATGGCGAGAAACCAGTGATTGTCTGGACAGCAGTATTGTGCGCGTAGGTTACAAAAGGAAGAATACTGTCCCGATTGGGGTGATCGGTTGCGACGTACATCGACAGCATATCTCCTAATGTACGGTTGAATCTTTCTGTAATGCCATTTGTTTGAGGATGATACGCGGTGGTGGTGCGATGAATGACTTGGCATTCCTTGAGAAGCGATTCGATAGCGTCCGACAAAAACACACGCCCTCGGTCACTCAGGAGTTCACGTGGTGCACCGTGACGTAAAATGAACTGATGCAGTATGAAACGACCGACGTCGCTGGCTGACGCAGAAGAGAGTGGTGAAGTTTCTGCGTAGCGCGTAAGGTGATCGATAGCGACGATTACCCAGCGATTTCCAGCCGGCGTAATCGAAAGAGGTCCATACAGATCAATACCAACACGGTCAAACGGTCGGGCAGGACAAGGTAAGGGTTGTAGTGGAGCTGGAGAAGTTGGAGTGGGATTCTTCCGGCGTTGACAAGCGAGACAGGAACGTACGTAGCGACGGACGAGGCGATACATTCCACGCCAGTAGTAGCGGTGGGACAGGCGGGTGTAGGTTTTTAACACTCCAGCATGGGTGCATTGTGGGTCGGCGTGAAAGGAGGCGCATATGTCTGAGCGGAGACTTCTGGGAATGACTAGAAGCCATTGGCGTCCTTCGAAGAGATAATTACGTCTGTATAGCAAACCATCTCTGATAACGAAGTGCTGTACTTGACGGCGCATACCTCTAGGGATATTTCGCGAGGGAGTTCGATTCAACAAGTTGATAAGTGAAGCGATCCAAGGATCTTTTCGTTGCTCCTGTCGCATGTCACTGACACTAAGTGCAGATACGTCGGGGGCAGGCGAAGACGGCGGCTTGTCACTACATCGTAGAGGTGATCGGGACAACGCGTCTGCGTCGGAATGTTTTCGGCCAGATCGGTAAACGACGTGGATGTCGTACTCTTGTAGCCGAAGCACCCAACGGGCAAGCCGGCTGGTGGGATCTTTTAACGAGGAGAGCCAACATAATGCATGATGATCTGTAACCACGCTGAATGGCCGCCCGTAAAGATATGGTCGAAACTTGCCTATGGCCCATATGATGGCTAGACACTCTTTTTCGGTGACTGAATAGTTGGCTTCTGCTTTTGTGAGTGCACGGCTGGCGTAAGAGACGACGTACTCATCAAATCCAGGTTTACGCTGGGCGAGCACAGCACCGAGGCCAACTCCGCTAGCATCCGTGTGTATTTCCGTCGGGGCAAGAGGATCAAAATGTCGCAGTATAGGAGGTGACGTAAGAAGGTGGCGGAGTGTGGCAAATGCATCATCACAAGCTGACGACCAACTAGAAAGGTCTTTGTTGCCGGCAAGAAGGTCAGTCAAGGGCGATATGATGGAGGCGAAGTTGCGAATAAAACGACGAAAATATGAACATAAACCGAGGAAGCTGCGAAGTTCTTTTAAGGTCTTCGGCTTGGGAAATTCGGCAACGGCACGGAGTTTCGTCGGATCCGGAAGAATGCCATCTTTAGATACAACATGGCCCAAAATTAGGAGTTGTCGAGCACCGAAGCAGCACTTCTTCAAGTTGAGCTGTAGACCGGCGGCGGTGAGGCAAGTAAGCACTGTCTAGAGCCGCTGAAGATGCGTTGAAAAGTCGCTTGAAAATATTACAACATCGTCTAAATAGCACAGACATGTCTGCCATTTCAGGCCACGGAGGATGTTGTAAATCATGCGCTCGAAAGTGGCAGGCGCATTGCAGAGCCCAAATGGCATGACGTTAAATTCATATAAGCCATCAGGGGTAACAAAAGCCGTCTTGGGGCGATCAGCCTCAGCCATGGGAACCTGCCAATAACCTGAACGCAGATCTAATGACGAGAAGAACTCCGCGCCTTGTAAGCAGTCAAGGGCATCGTCTATGCGAGGTAGCGGGTAAACATCTTTGCGCGTGATCTTATTTAACCGGCGGTAGTCGACGCAGAATCTCATTGAGCCATCCTTTTTCTTGACTAGAACAACTGGGGAGGCCCACGGGCTGTTAGAGGGCTCAATAACACCTCGCTTTAACATGTCGTCAACTTGTTCCGCGATTATGCAACGCTCAGATGCCGATACCCGATACGGACGCTGACGTAAAGGAGCGTGAAGGCCAGTGTCGATTTCGTGAGATACAGTGGAAGCACGGCCCAAAGTCAGTTGCTGGTGATCGAAGCTGGCACGGAAGCGCTCGAGGAGGGCGATGATGTCGGTGCGCTGCTGGGCCGTAAGGTTGGGGTCGATGCAGCGCGAAATTGCGTCGGTGAATGATGGGGAAGAGGATGACGCGCAGCAATCAACAGCATCAATAGGTAGCGTAGTCGAGTGGTCAGGAACTACACGTGCAGTCGAGGGATCAATGTCATCGGCAAAGTCCAGGCACTCTCCGCACAGTAACTTGGAACGCGAGGAAAACGGATTTGATACATAAATTGCACTTGATCCATCGTGAATAGTCAGAACGGCGAAAGGAATGAGGAAGCACTTGCGGCGAACAGCGGTTACAGAAGGCGTAAAAAGAACAGTTGATCCACTAGAGACGTCACAGGAAAGCGGAACTAGGGCGGACGAGAACGGGGGTATCGAAGTGTCGGCGGCAACGAAAAGTTTTGCAGGTGAAAGGGACGAGTCGAGTGAAGCAGCGTCGCATAACGGCGCGAACTCCCCTTTCGCGCGAGCACAGTCGATGACGGCATGATGAGTGCAGAGAAAGTCCCAGCCTAATATAATGTCATGGGAACACTGCGGGAGCACTACGAACTCGACGACATATATATTGTCAGCAATAACGACACGTGCTGTGCATGCAGCAAAAGGGCGAATTCGTTGCTCGCTCGCAGTGCTTAAAACGAAGTCGTGTAGAGGCATTGTGACTTTTTTTTTAGTCGACGGCAAAGTTTTTCAGTCATTACAGACACTGCGGCGCCAGTATCGACCAATGCAAAAACAGGTATACCTTCAACGGAGACAGCAACGACGTTGGACGGCGAAAAACAAGGTCTTGTGGAGTTCGAAAGATCCGCAGTTCTTGCCCCCGGAACCGCGGCTCCTAGTTTTCCTCAGGGACAGGGCGAGGTCGACGGAGCATAGGGGAAAGGAAACGGCGTTGAGGTGAAGGCGACCGGTGTCTGTTGAAGTTCCGGCGAGGTGAAAATGTGTCCATGGTGGTAGTCTCGCCATATACAGCCGGCTCAGGTCGTGGGGGTAAATCATAATTGTTGGGCCTGACGTCGTCACGCAGGAAAAACTCACGCCGTCGACAAAATCGTGCCACGTGACCCGCAATTCCACAGGCGAAGCATATGGGGCGGTTGTCTTGAGTGCGCCAAGGGTTCTGAAAGCGTCGAGGTGGTGGTCGGGAGAAAGGACGGGCAGCCTGGTACATAGGCTCAGTTGATACGACAAAGGGACGCGTGGACGTAGGCATTCGCGACAAAGAAACGTGGCCGTTCGCGACAGGTGGACGTCGGGTTCCGTTCAGTGCTTCAGCATAGGTCAATGGAGCAGCCACAGGTGGTGCGTGAGCTGTTGGTAGCGCCTCGGACACTTGCTCCTGGACTACTCGCTGTATTGATGGCGCTAAAGTAGATGGGGCACTTTCGGAGGTATAAGGCACGAGGGACAACTGGCGTGCGACCTCCTCTCGTACAAATTGCTTGATCTCGAGAAGCAAAGTGGTGTGATCTATAGAGCCAGCCGACGTTAAAGCGGAGATGGTTGCACATGGCGCGGTAGCACGACGAGTGGTATCACGCTGTTTCCAGAGCTCATCATAGCTCTGACACAGTTGGATCACTTCCGCTACCGTTTGCGGGCTTTTGGCGACAAGCATCTGAAATGCGTCGTCAGTCACGCCTTTCAAGATGTGTTTGATTTTCTCGGCTTCTGTCATGGCCGCGTTGACACGCCGGCAAAGGTCGACCACATCTTCGATATAACTGGTGTAATGCTCACCATTCTGCTGAGCCCTGGTACGCAAACGCCGTTCGGAAGGCCGACCAGGTGGGGAGGTCTCTCGCGTGATTACGGTACCACAGACTGGCGACGTCGGTCAAATAAAATTGGACGACAGTAAGCTTGTGTGCATCGTCCCACTTGTTGTGCTTGCTCACCCGGTCGTATTCGTCGAGCCAGTCTTCCGCGTCTTTGTCATCGGTTCCACTGAAGGTAGGTGGATCGCGTTGCCGAAAGGAGCCGAGACAGACAGGAGCTGCAGTAGTTGGAGCCGAGGCGGCCGCCTGCTGATCATCGTCCGTGGACATCGTAGCAACTGGAGGCAACGTACGGTTTCGCAGTTCCAGGATTAGGCGTTACCCAGCACTCTCCACCAATTATAATGAGGCGTTTTAGAGTTGCACTCTTTTATAAAACAGGAGAGCGGTCACGACACGTCAAGTGGTAATGGCGGAACCAGCCTGAGTCGCCAGCCAACCAAACGTCGTCTTCTTCACCGACTGAGTCATACCCCCTGCCCTTCTGAGTAGCATTCATCTTCTTCACTACAATATATATACTTTCTCTGAGTGGAGCTACAACGACGACGACATACAAGAAAAAATATGTAGTGCTTGCAGCCCTGCTTTGCACAGGGCACTCGCGGAATATTAACTAAACTGACGCCTTTGCATAATCGTCTCGCAAGCGCATTGCGCATATTAACTACTAGTTGCTCAAGGGCTGGTTTTTTTATAGTAACTAAACCAACGCCTTTGCATAATTATCTCGCAAGGGCATTGCGCATATTAACTACTAGTTGCTCAAGGGCTGGGTTTTTTTCATAGTAACTAAACCAACGCTTTTGCATAATCATCTCGCGAGGGCATTGCATATTAACTACTAGTTGCGCAAGTATTTCCTGCAAGCGCGGTGCCACCATGAGAGGTATATAAAGGGGTCCCTTGCAGCTCAAAAACGCAGTCACCAACCGGCTGTCCACTCAGGAGGACCTCTAGCGGACACTAAACACGCCTTCGGTAAGACCCTTTTTTTACCTAATTATACTATACTCTGAATTGTTGCTTTTTTGGTCTTTGAATAGAGACCAAGGCAGAACCACCTAAACGTCACCATGATGAACAAGAATACGAGATACCGCTATATTACCCATTGGAAGTGCTTTTTGGTGACGCCGTCTATATTTCCAAGGGCAAACTACAGAGTTTATTGGTTCGAGCCATGAAAATCGTGCCTATGACATTAATGAAACCATGGCGACACTTGCGGAGCCTGATCGAGGCGTGGGAGAAGTATCAAATTCAAATGTGCCCGAACCAGGAACAGGGTCTAGAGGAGATGGAAAAAGTTTACGATCCCCTCCACGCTGGGCATTGCAGTTACACTCAATTCTAAAACGAAGAAAGCTTGGGCACGATGTGTTTCCCGCTCGAGATGACGGAGAAGCTCAGATAATTTGTAATGACATTGTCAGAGGATTCGAACAAGGACCCACCCAGTACGGAGTCACAGCCGTCGCACTCCACACACGAGGAACCACCCTACCACACGTCCACGTCCTCCACGACTGCAGCTAGGTCAACGGCACATGCCGATGTGTTATTTTCGCTGGCTGCGTCAGACGACCAAATCGCTCGTCAATTTGGTCTACAAACGCCAGCGCATGGGACCTCTACAATCTCGTCCAGTACCTCAATAGTCGGCCCCGACTATTAGAATGCCTTAAAGTGGGAGGAAGCGATTGGGGTCGCGACATTAGAAATGAAGTTTTGGGACAATTCCAAGGTCTTGGACACGAGCCAGACCGAGTTTTGGAAATACTGCACCCGAAACTTCAGGATTCAGTTGCATGTGACGACGCCCATGGAGGTCAGACGAGCGGTGGAGACGCTAACAAAGTATGCGCAAGAGAGGGTACAAAGTGCCGAAAACGTGCAAAAGGAGCGTCGGAAGAATCCATCTACGACTGGCTACGCGAAAACCCCGTATCGCCGTTGAGCAACATTGTGCGCACTCCCAAGTGGCTGGCGGACCCGGTATTTCGGTTTATTCGCCTGGACGACAAGCGCCTTCAACGAGCCATCCAAGTGTTCAATGATGAGATGTGTTCGTACTCCACCCTCGACTTCATTGAAATGTACAAGAACACGCAGCCACTCTTTGACGCCCCACATGGCGACCTCGCTACCTTTTACATGGATGTGCCCGCGTCGTTTGATGCCATGATGGAACTTTTAAACTTTCAGTTTCACGGCATCCACGAGGAAGTGTCGGCCTTTGTCAACAACTTGTACAGCCTGGTCGAGAAGGCGACCCCGAAAAAAATTGCATGGAAATCGTGTCCCCTCCGAGTGCAGGCAAAAACTTTTTTTGATCCTGTTCTTTCATTTTACATTAACCGCGGTACCATTCGCAACTTTAACCGCTACACTAGCTTTCCACTACAGGACACCGTGGGCCGTCACATCCTGGTATGGAACGAGCCAAACTGTGAGTAATCCACTTTCGATACTGTCAAAAAAATTTTTGGTGGTGACGTAGACTCGGTGGCTGTCAAGTACACTGCTGACCAGACCATTTCCAGGACACCCGTCATTGTGCTCTCAAACAACGAGGTGTTTCCAGATGACGACGCCTTCAACCACCGCATGTGGCGCTACAAGTGGCGGGCGTGTCCTCCACTGAAGAAATACGGCAAGAAAATTTACCCGATGGCCCTGGTGCTCCTTTTTGATACGTTTGTCATGGAAGAAACATACGTCGGCACGCGTCAGCTTGATCAATAAACAGTTTTTCAACCTAACATCTTGAGTACTTGGTCAATGCTTCGCATTTTCCGACTACATCGACAACGACAAGCGCGACAGCAGTCAGTCAGTCAGTCAGTCAGTCAGTCAGTCAGTCAGTCAGTCAGTCAGTCAGTCAGTCAGTCAGCCAGTCAGCCAGCCCAGCCCAGCCCAGCCCAGCCCAGCCCAGCCCAGCCCAGCCCAGCCCAGCCCAGCCCAGCCCAGCCCAGCCCCGCCCCGCCCAGCCCAGCCCAGCCCAGCCCAGCCCAGCCCAGCCCAGCCCAGCCCAGCCCGTTCCAGTCCATTCCAGACAAGTCCATTCCAGTCAAGTCCATTCCAGTCAAGTCAGTCAGTCAGTCAGTCAGTCAGTCAGTCAGTCAGTCAGTCAGTCAGTCAGTCAGTCAGTCAGGCGTAAGTGGACTCGCAGGTGTAAGCACACCCGCCTCAGCTTTCATCCGCGCTGGCGATGTTGCGCACTTTCGTATTGTGCGCCATGTGCGCGCATTACACCCAGATTCATGTGTGGCTACAGGGAACCCCCGCGACCGCTTACGAGGACCGGCATCAGCAGCCTGCCCAGGCTTTCCTGCTTCGGCTTCGCACCGGCTGCTCCCGCGCCGCTGAGAGGCAATTTCACTTCACCATCAGCGGGAGCCCTTCGTTTGCCAAATGCCCAGCAATGAAGACCACCGAGCACATCCTGCTGCAGTGCCCTGGCTACACCGAACAACGCCGGCGGCTCTTCGACGCCTACGGTCGTCTGGG
The DNA here is from genome assembly GCF_043290135.1 of Rhipicephalus microplus. Lineage (NCBI taxonomy): Eukaryota > Metazoa > Arthropoda > Arachnida > Ixodida > Ixodidae > Rhipicephalus > Rhipicephalus microplus. The sequence continues at coordinate 204,734,101 of NC_134704.1, forward strand.
ACTGCCACACGTGAGCCTCGACCACCTCCGGTTTCCTCAGGCCCACCGCTCAGGGCTCATGCAGGCCTTCGAGGCCCTACTTGAGTTCTTCGGTGACGCCAATCTCATCGCGCGCCTCTAGCAAGGCCAGCAGCCACGGGTTGTTTGTTTGCATCTGTGGCCCCGCCTGCCTCCTCTGACGCTCGTCACGTGCTGCTTCCACTCCCCACCCCGTGCCAGCTTGCCTGACTGCTTTCTCTTTACCAGCGGCAGCGCGTACCCCGCGCGACACAGTCGAATGCACCCTTCCTCCTCCTAAACCTTTCTCCCCCTTCTTTAACTTTCCTTCCCCATCCCCGCGCGGGGCCGTGTCGGTGCCTTCGTGTTGAAAGACAATAACAGCTCCGCGCTTTTCTCTTCACTTTTTCCTTTCAAGAACCTCTACAGCGATGCGACGGCGCGGGGAGACCCGTTCCCGTAGAACGAGGCGCTGATGATGGCATGCCTCCGGGGTATACACTAGGGGAAAATGGGCGTCCGTGTAGCTGCCATCGTTTCTTTTAGATTTCCTGGTTTGCTAGAACGGCTCCGAAGAAGCGACCACCTCGAGCGAGGGTCAAAGTTAGGTGGTACGCTGGTCACGTTAGTGCCACCCACTGACAAGCTTTTGAGAAGCAGCGCTCATTTTTTGCCTTGTTTTTGGAGTTGCTTATCAGTTTGGAGGTACCCCTTATATTCAATATTGTGAACCGTTTTCTTTGTATTTTTTTGCCTGAAGCGGCGCACGGTTTAAACTTGTCACGCTTGTAGTTCCACAAGTTTGTTTTAGAAACATTGTTTGCTTTATGGTATGCTTCTTTGAAAACCATTCATCAAGTTGCCTCTGTTTGAGGTATATCACGGCGCGCCTGCGTGCAAAACGTGGCCAGATGTTCTGCGAAGGTTCTCGTTTTATTTTTTACTGATGCGCATCAGTGCGTGACTAGTACAAGGTATGCGCACAAGCGGGCATCCAGATTTAGGATTTGTTTTTATTTCTTGATGCAAAGCATCTCAATATTTTATTTTTGTGTACCACTTACCGTGTGTATTTTTGAATATGCGGCATTAAAGAATGCTTATGTGTTTTACGTTGCAACTGTGCACTATTTTTGTCATTTTCTTTTTGTGTGTGTGTGGACATGGCCTAGCGCGCGAGATATGACTTTCATCATAATGTGACAGTGGAGTGCAATGTGTCTTGGATTTTGTGCGGTGTCGCCCACGTCAGTGAAATGGTGCGCGAAAAATAAAACGCATCAGAGGATGACCGGAACACTGAAAGCTCTCGAACAGTGCGCGTGTGTGATTTCACTGAACGTTGCCAACCACAAGTAGGGGGTCGACTACAAGAGCAGCTCTCAGTCTGGAGGAAAAAGAAGATCGCGTGCTTCTTCACGACTCAAAAGCCAGCCACGACTGACACATTGTTCTAGAGCTAGCTACTCGGTGGTTTAATAAACCCCCCAGTACTTGTGATTCATCGTGAAAAACTGGTGTGAGCAAACGCTATCGAAGTGCCACGGAAAAGGTGTCGATGCTCGTTGCTAAAGTTCGTAACGAGCAATTCAGATCGGCCATCACGAACGCGTATTACACTTCTAGCTATACAGATGCCTTGTTGCAGGAGGTGTTATAAATTTGTCTCGGCCACCATATAGCCATCGATCAAACCCCAACATGTTACCTCGACTAGAACACTTGCTCGGGGAGGAAGGGTCACACTCTGTTCAGAAATACGAAGTACGTCAACCCGCCTTCCGTCATCCTGCACGTTGATTTTTCACTGGGCTGAGAACGTGACGCGGCACTCTTGCAGATAAATGATAGCTCCATTTTCCTGTAGAAAGTCAACTCCCAGAATGAAGTCAAAGGAGCATTAACGTAGAACAAGGCAGCTTGCTACAAATGTATAATCTTGAATCTGTACTCTAGTTGTGCAGGCGCCCAGTGGAGTAACGACAAGGTCATCAGCTGTCTGAATCTGCAAGTTATGCAACGGCGTGATTGCTTTCTTCAGCTGAGTTGTCAGTTTCCCGCTCAGTATAGAATAGTCGGCGCCATTTTACTAACGCAATAACTACACAACTCTCAATTGTCACTGCTATGTCGAGTGAAAGCCGGCTATGCTTGGCAGCAGCAGGTGATGTCGGACCAGTTTCTGTATGGTTCTGCGTCAATAGGAGGTCTTCAGCGCTTCGACGTTCAGCAACCCCACCCCAGGGGTCGCTTCGGCTAGTTTTTCCGGCGGGAGCTGGGATATCGTGGGGTAGAATACCGCTGGGGCGTTGATAAGAATCGCCTCGGTGATGGCGAGCATGACTGGTGCCTGGCAGACGGTAGTGCATGCTGCTTGGAGAGTTAGTTTTTGATGTCGCGTGGTCTCCGGCCGTAACGGGGTGCCGGCGAGTACGCAGAGAAGCCGCGAGGCCCAAGACGGTGATATGGGCACTGGAGGTACAAGTGATCAGCTTCTCCACAGTGAAAGCATAGAGGCTGGTGATCTGGTGCGTGCCAAACATCAGATTTCGGAGGAGACGTGGGCTGATCGTTCATGTACTGCACCGGTTGCGCCGAACGATGGGCGACAGGAGCACCACGGACAAAGGGCAGGGGTGGTGGCGCGCACGTGCCTTCGTGGTATGGTATGTGCTGCGCTGACTCGAGTGAAACAGCAGGGACAGGATGAACGAACAATGGAGGCGATGCAGCAGAGCGTTTCAAGGCTTCCGCGTAGTTTGTCCCACGGTGGTATTCAGAAGGAGCTGGCACAGCTGTATCAAGAGGCACGGTGTTCCGGAGGGCCTGGTGCAGCTAATCCTTGATCACAGTTGCAATAGAGCTAATCGTTGGAAGAGGTGTTACACCAGCCGTTTGCAACTCTCCATAAACGATATTACGGATGAGTTCACGTAAAGAGACATTGCTGGTGCTAGTGGTGGTGAAAATGTTAGCACTGGACATGCCACTGACTTGCCTGTGTCGTATTGGTTGGATCGCTGCTGCAGAACTTTTTCCATTGTCACGGCTTCGGACAAGAACTCCGTGACCGTCTTCGGAGGGCTTCGCACGAGGCCGGCAAAAAACTGTTCCTTGACACCGCGCATCAAGTGACGCAACTTCTTGTCCTCCACCATTCTTGAATCGGCCCGTCGGAAGAGGCACGTCATGTCTTTGACGCACGTGGTCACAGTTTCGTCTGGCGACTGGACGCGGGGCAGAAAAGCTCGTTCAGCTTTTACTTGGTGATCAGCGCTGGCATTTTCGTTATTCATATTTTAGCTTTTTCATTGTAATAACATAGGAGGTCCCGCCTGCGGTTTACTACCTTGGGACCTCCTCCTGCATACTTACTCACAATGTACACTTCTGATGCTAATAAAAAAACATTGATTGATTGATAGATTGATAGGTCTGCAGAAGTCTACGGAAGAATTCGGGGCACGTCGTCAGCTGCTCATCTCGATTTTGATACCACGTGCGTGCCCCATCTTCGAGATAGAAATAGACACGATCCAGTTTCGTCGCGTCGTCCCACTGATTAAAGGTGGCTACACGCTCGAAGTCTGCCAACCAGTCCTCAACGTCTTCGCGCTCCTTACCGTGGATCGTCGCCGGTGCCCGTGGGCTTTCCAACGTATAGCGGTTCGACGCCGTGCTTCCCGTGCTGGTTGGCGAGATTTGCACCGAAGCGCTGGTCATGTTGTTTACGTGGTGGGAGCAGTATTGTCGACTTCCGGAGGCAATCCCCTGATTCGGTGGCTGGTGCAATGCACGGCAGTATTGACTGGCTTTGGACTCGTATTACGGCTTCCTTGGGGGGAGGGGGGATCAGCAGCATCCCTGAGACTACCCAGCTCTTTCACCAGTTTGTCACGATGAATTACAAGTAATGGGGGGTTTATTAAACCTCCCAGTAGCTAGCTCTAGGACGATGCGTCAGTCGTGGCTGGCTCGAGATATGCAAGACGACGTCCTCTTCGCTTGCCATAAAGAACCCACATCCGGTCATCTGGGTGACTCACGGACACTTTCCAGAGTGAGCAAGAGGTACTATTGGCCATAACTTTCGGCAAGCGCCAAGAAGTACTTCAAGAGCTGTCGGGAATGTCAGCGCCAAAAGCAACCGTCTGTTAAGCCAGCTGGTTTGCTTCAGCCCATTTAAGCACCTAGCACGCCGTTAGACCAAGTCAGCATGGACATTATCGGGTCATTTTTCCTGTCGGCGGACAGCAAGAAACGGGCGATTGTCGCGACCGACTATTTGACACGCTACGCTGAGACGCTGGCGATCCCACGTGCCACGGTTTCTGAGGTAGCGCAATTTTTCAAGCGCCAAATTGTGTTACGACACGGTGCTTCTTCCAGTATAATAACGAGCAGAGGGACGGCATTCACGGCGCAGCTTATGGAAGAAGCTTTCAAACTGAGCAACATCAGACACCGAAAGACAACTACGTACCACCCGCAAACCGACGTACTTACCGAGCGACTGAATAAGACCATCGCAGACATGATCTAAATGCACATCGACGTACAGCACAAAACATGGGACCGGATCTTACCCTATGTGACCATCGCGTGTAATACCGCCGTGCAAGAGACTACCCGATTCACGCCATTTCGGTTTCTCTACGGCCTTTAGGTGCAGAACATGCTGGACTCTATGCTACCGTGTCAAAACAAAGACGAGTGGGCAACTGACGCCGAAAAATTCGCAGAGTATGCTGAGGAAGCCCGGCAGCTCGCACGACTACACATCGGCCCGCAACAGCAGGCGCTATAACACGGCCAGCGCTGTATCACCCGCCACCGAAAAGTGTTTTACAAATCCGGAGACCAAGTTTGGGTGTGGCAGCCTGTCCGCCGCCATGGCCTTAGTGAAAAGTTACTGATCCGGTACTTTGGCCCATATAAAGTGTAACACCGCATCAGTGACGGGAACTACGAAGTGGTTCCGGACCCAACACCACAGGCACGGAGCAGGACACGGCCGAGGCCAGACGTCGTTCATGTGTTGCGCATGAAACCATTTATTGCGCGTTGTTCATAACTTTTTCGTTGGTGTACACTGTTCTTTGTATTATTTATTTATTTTGTGAACTGGCTTCTTTGTTAATTATTTTTTCTATATTGGCGTGCTCTTTAATTTCTACTTTTACTTTACTTGAATTTCCAATTTTTTTACGTGCCTATGTCGTAACATTGGGGTGATGCCATGTACTTTTTTCCCTATTTTAGGACTTTTTTTCTTTTCGAAAGGGGGGATAATGCCCACCACACGTAGTGGGTATACTACAAGAGCAGCTCTCGATCTGGAGGAAAAAGAAGATCGCGTGCTTCTTTTCTACTCGAGAGCCAGCCAGGACTGACGCATCGTCCTAAAGCTAGGAACTCGGTTGTTTAATAAACCCCCAGTACTTGTGATTCATCGTGACAATATTACGCAGCAATATTCTTGAGAAGAGAGCTATCTCAGAAACGACTGCAATTTTCATTTCCCCGTGCACCCTATTGTCTACGGAAGAGTGCTTTTGTGTAGAGAGGACGATATCCGGTGGCTGACGACGCAGCAGCGGCGCCAACGTGTCTTCCCAACACCTGTACCGAAAGGAGGGACATGTGCTCGAGGAAATATCTATACCAAAACTAGTATGCCACAACATGCCTGTGTGGCGAGCATTCCTGACGTCATAACATTAAAATAAAGACATGTATGTCATGGACGCCATGATTTACATTTCATGTTTTTGCTGCTCTTGCAGTGGTTTTGTTCACATGACATAATGCAAGACTGGTGTAGTTTGACATGAGTGCAGGACGAACATAAGTGATGGACCCTAGCGTGCAAATGACACGCATGCCATGATATGCCGTACTAGCTATACAATATGTGATGTGAACGAAACATAAAACCCGAAGAGCAGCAAAACCTTGACATGTAAACCATGACCTTCTTGACGTACATTTCATGATTTTCATGTTATGACTAGTCACTGATGCTCGTAATACAATGGTGTAATGGCATGCCAATTTTGGTATAGATATTATTATTAAAACGTTCAGGAAAGCTACATAGATTGATAGATAGATAGATAGGTAGATAGGTAGGCAGGTAGGTAGGTAGGTAGGTAGATAGATAGATAGATAGATTCTATTAGTAGGAGCTGTCTGGAGGCATCATTAATGACCCCATACTAAACCAAAATGATCAAGAAAAGAATGATAGAAGAAAAAATTGGCCCTGTATCTGCATTTGATCTGTAAATGTCGTGTGGAGGGAGTGAACAAAACATTTATTTTATGTTCTGCAGAAGAAAAACGGTGAATGGCGCTTCGGAGGCGCTGCGCTAAAGTGCCTCGAGCGTGCAGCGGAGGCGAACGAGCGCATCAAGTCACGTCACACGTGAGACATGAGCGCCATCTGGCAGTTCTGTTTGAAAAACAAAACTCGTGGCCCTGATACGGGCGTGCGCGCCTGTCTCAGAGGTGATAAGGTGTAGAACGCAAGGCGATGGGTAGGTGCCACCCACCTGTCGTCTTAGCAAAGCGTTGGAAACACTCGCTTCTTTGTGCAAGCGTTCTATGGACAGAGCAGCGTAATAAGCGCTACGGTTCTTAAAATCACTTATGTATGCCTTTTCTAGTAATAGACGAACATGCAGAATATTTGTGTGTTGTTATGGGGCTTCAGATATGCGAAATGAGTGCATTTTATTTGACAATCGCGCACGTACGAACGCTGATCCTTGAGCAACATTGGAGGGCGCTGCGGATGGGGTCGGCCATTCGGGATACTGGCTGGTGCTATTTAGGGTGCCTGAATCACGGCAATGATAGACAAACAGGCAAATGTACAGGCAGACAGACAGACCAAAGGTTTCGTGCTGAAGTTCCCCAAGAAAGACTATCGTCTTTAAATGAGATGAGCTCGAGAGGGGATCGAACGTCCCGAAAGAGCTTTGACTGCTTTGAAATTGGCAGTTGACCAGCCACCAGCAAGAAGTGTGGTCGTCGGTGTTGCGAGGCTCGCGTAAGCGGCGAGTATGGAGTGACCCGTGCAACGTATTGAGACGGCTGCAGTGCCGGGCACCTTCGTCGTCTACTAAGCTTGCGAGATTTTCAGCGGCACCGTCAACTCCCTCACGTGTACCAAGAGCTGGCATGGTTCGTATGAAACTTTTATCGTGACTTTTTTAAAACTGTTATTTTATTAAAACCACCTTTGCAATTATTGCAGTTGTGTGCCCTGTGTCATACGTTGAAATTCGAAGCGCGAGCACGCTCCTTTCATAATTATTTTTTTGCATCTCTTATTTCCATCTTGTAGTTACTTTAATAACATTCTACGTATGTGTGTTTTGTCTGTACCAGTTGTAGTGTTCTTTTAGAGCATTGTTTGTTTTTTAGCTGTCCTTTTCTTTTGCGTATAAGTGTTATTCCTCTATAACATTTTTGTTGTCTCCTGCCTATTGTCCTTGTTTTAAATAAATGCTTGTTTGATTTGTATGAAATCTCCGTGTCTGCTCAATGAGTAAGTCGGTCAAGCCCATACATCACCACACGTGGAACCCCACATGGGTCGCTTTGCAGTTCGCTCGACCACATGGGTCGAGCGAACTGCAAATAAATTTGAGATGTACCACTTCGAGGCCCTTCTGGTGCCGCAGGCTGAAGCGTAAAGTGGAAGTCGGCGAGTCTGCCCCACGTCCATTGTTGGATCGGTGGTGCCTCACCCGAAGTGTGTGACATAGAGCTGAAACCTTCGATTCCTCAAGTATAAATAGCAAAACGCCTTACCACAGAACAGTTGACTCGAGGACCGATGCGGTTCTCGGACTCATCAGTGTACTGTAGCTCAGATTGCTTGCAGTTAGATCCTTTCATTTAATGGGCGCAGGTTCACCTACGTTAGAAGTTTCGTCGGAAACACGCTCTGCGCACTTAATCTGCGTCACGATCACGTGACAAAATGTTGGACAACTTTCATTCAAACGCGTTGTTCATGCCTCGAAGAGTGTTTCTTAGTAGACTGTTCATTGCTTAAGTTACGCATTCCTTCTCTTTGAGGTCACATACTAAAATTATAATATTTTACAACGAACGTGTCTTTCAGAAGCTGAATTACTGAAGTGTCTGTGCAGGAGGTAACCTGATTGCCACCGAAGAAGACAAGAATGATCCGCCGCCGTCGGTTAGTTCTGCTAGCGGCGGGGCTGTGCACGCTGCTTCTTAACGGCAGCGTGTTTCACAGCTGGAGCCGCACTTCGAATTCAGAAGATTCGGTCATCAGTGATCATCCGTGGGCACGGCCTGTTGCTGTTGGCCATCGCATTCGAACCGTGGGATGCACGGTGCCCCAGTTTGACCCGCTTGATCCATCTGTCAAGCCTTACGTTCACCGCCAGCTCAAGAGTGGCACCATTTGCCAAGGAAAGCCAGATTTCCTCTCCATCAGGTACATCACTCACCTTAACCCATGTATATTTTAACGTCACGTTCTAAACCAGCTTGTCAACGCCGACACTTGACTCTGTCGATTGACGGAGACGGCTTAGCGGAACGAGAAGTACTTTGGTTTGGGCTATATTGGTTCATAGTGCACACATAGAAAGGGCAGCGCGAAAACTCGGGAAAAAAAGAAGGACTGTAGAGACAGAGCGTTTTGTATCTTAGAGGAACAACGTGAAAAACACGGTATGTACGTAAATGCGCGACAATGGCATTTGCACTTAGAAAGGCGATAAAATTAGCGAGCTTTCATCATTTACAGGGAAGCTGTATACCCCGCATCCATTCCATCTCAGTGGACAAAACTACATGGTCCTAAGCATGAAGGCGAAGGAATCATGGCTGATCCCTCTGCCATAAGAATCGGTGTAACACGAAAGGGAAACGTGTTTTTACAGAAATCGTTAGCTTTCACCGTGAATTGTTTGAGCAACAAGGAAAACTGAGTGTGTGGGTGAAGATTAATTGTGACACCACAGCACTTACTTTCAACTGAATTTTCATTGAGAAACAGGAAGACAGGGCATACGAACATAACACCTATTGAAAAAGCCAGTCTTTTGATTCTACCAAGAAATACGCTCTGTGCATGAAAGTATTGTCAATTGTACGAAATACTACGAAAAATAAAAATAATAATAAAAACGTAATTTAGATACTAAGCACGGGATCAGAAAAGGTCCTCATGCACTATTTAATACGGAAACGTTGTTATCCAGTAAAGTAAAACACGGCTAGCTGATACGTTGCGATACCTTTTTTATCATAAAGAAAACACCTCCATAATCTCTCTTGAAAGCTTGTCTTGGCGCCTAAGAGCACGCCTGTTTTATGAAAAATGGTGTGACACTCACAATAGTGTCAACGTATAGCTAAGTATGATTGCGCAAAAGATTGTACATCAACTGTGGTGTTGCTCTCTCAACGGAACATTTACACATCTGCCGGCCTGGCCTATGTACGGATGAATGCATGAAAATGAAGTTGAATGCACAACGTTCGAAATGCAAGGAAGGAACTTTAGAGCATGTTTTATGCAGCATTGCTGATCGGTTTTACTATTTTTCCCGTGTATGTGCCTATTTATAGCCCGGAATATTATCTTTACCTTGGTTTTGCTCGAAAACCCACCTTAATTCTAAAAGTAGATGCGACTTTCTATATATTGTGGGAAAAAGATGCACATATCGGATGTAGACCGAAATGTTAAAATGTTCTTTTTTTTCGGTCGTGAGGGTCGCCCCTTCAATTCGCGCAACAGCGTACGTCATAAAAATAAAACAATCAGTATAGTCCAATTCACTCAGCCTCGCCACCTGATTTTTAACGCTGTCAGGAAACTATGGCGACAACACTTGTTGAGGATAGTCCTTATAGCGGAAGTCGCGATACCTCATTTAATCAATTAAAATGCCCCGACCTGAAATCAAGAATTGACCTTTTTGAGTTTCGTTATTAGGACTAACACACTTGTCCCACTATGAAGGAGAGCCTAACGTTAAGTAACTGCAACTTTCTTTTCTCTGGAGCTTCGTAAGTTAACACAAGACCTTGTCCTTCCTCCTTAACACCTTCTCAAATTCAACATTGAATCTCTGGAAATCATGCCTATTGACGTGAACCAAATAGTAATCTACATAGCACAAAAAACGCGAAGCTAATTCACCTAGCTTACATTTTTATTTTATGGTCGACGAAAGTAAAAAAGACACATATTTTAGGGTGCTGGTCCTGTGTGTTCGTTTCTGCTTTGATCGGAATCGGATTCGTCGTAACCGGCAGAGCAAACGAGGAAGAAAGCCGGAGAATGCAGAGCGCAGTGGAGGATGAAAAACTGCAAAAAACATTGGCAGCATATCCACGAAGTGAATGATGGAGATTGGGGGAAGCATTCGTCCGTCCGTTCGTTCTTGCTTGATGTGAAAACAAAAATGACTGTCCCAAATAGAAAAACACTTGGAAGCAGCAGACAGCGTTCACAAATATGTAACTACGATGAACCCGCTCTTGCAGGAAACTCAGAATCAGATCAATACCATTGAAACTAAGTAACTTGACCAAACAAATATTGTGATGGATGATTTGAACAACCGAGTGTGCAGGAATAATTTGGTATTCAAACAAACTCCTGCGAAAAATTGGCCCTGTATCTGCACGTTAATCTCCAAATGTCGTTGAAAACGATAGTGTTGCGTGTGAAGAGAGTGAACAAAGCTTTTATTTGATGTTCTCAATTTTCAACAATTTCACAAAGTTGACAAATTGTCTTTAATTTTCACCAATTTCACCGATTTCACCAGTTTCACTATTTTCACCAATTTCTCCATATTCATCAATTTTCTGTGCAAGAAAATTGGTGAATTGTATTATTGAAACGCTGCATTAGAATGCCTCAAGCGTGAAGCGGATGCGAATGAGTGCCATCTGGCAGTTTTCTTCAAAAACAAAGCACGTGGCTCTGAGACGAGTGTGCGAACCCGTCTCAAAGGTGATGAGGTGCAGAACGCAAGGCGAAGGATAGGTTTCACCACCGTCTCGTTTTAGCAAAGCTTTATAAACACTCTCCTGTTCCTGCAAACGTTGCACGGTCCGCGCAGCGTGATAAGCGCTATGGTCCTTAAAAATACTTATGTATGCCTTTTCTAGTAAAAGACGCACACGCAGAATATAAACGTGTTGTTATGGTGCCCCAGACATGCGCAATAATTGCTTTTTATTGACAAATACACAAGTATGAACGCTCAATCTTGGGCAACATTGGTGGGTGCTTCGGATTGGGTCGGCCGTTGTACCCGATGCTGTCAAAAGTTGACAAACAGACAAATGTACAGACAAACAGACCAAAATTTTTGCGCCGAAGGTCCCAAGGAAAGACTATCGTCTTTAAAAAACTGAAAAATGAATGGACATGGAAAGGCTAGTTGCATCCCCGCCACAGTGGTCTAGTGGCTAAGGCACTCGGCTGCTGACCCGCAGGTCGCGGGACCGAATCGCGGCTGCATTTTCGATGGCGGCGGAAACGTTGTAGGCCCGTGAGCTCAGATTTGAGGGCACGTTAAGAGCCCCAGGCAGTCTACATTTCCGGAACCCTCCGTTACGGCGTCTGTCATATTTATATGGTGGTTTTTGGATGTTAAACCCCACATATCATTCAAAAAGCTAATCGCAGAATTTCTGACAAAAACCTTCGATGTTCAGCCTGACGTAATTCAATGCGCTCACAGTCTTGGACAAGAAAAGCCCGGATATAATCACCCCATAATAGTAAAGTTTCTGAACTTTAATGATAAAAACCGAAATTCAAAAATATGCCTTCAAACTTATAGACAGTGCTCCTGCACAGGTATGGGCAGAAAAAGATTATTCGCCGCGCCTGCGTCATAACAGCAATAGGCTTGGTGAATTGCCAACAAATTGAGAAGTTACAGCAGGCTTTCGATCAAGTAATTCTTACTAACAGGCACTATGTGTTCGATTTCTCCATAAAATAAAGGTAGTGCTCTCAGATTACCGTCGTCCTTGGGCGACAAACAAATGACGAATAAAATACATCCCAGTCTTTTCTTGTCAATCATAGTATCAAACTTTCAAAGTCATTTAAGCAAACAAGATCACCTGCACACTTTCATTGAATGCTGTTCCGCGGATGTAGTTCTTGGTACCAAGACTTATGTGACTGCTGACATAGCTGACAGTGCAATATTGCAATCAAAACGCTTTTCTTTATTTAGAAAAAAATAGATATAAATCACGTTGTGTTGGCGCTATTCTTGCTGCTGATAACGATTTCAGGGCGCATAATATAGACACGTTGTGTTACGCCGAAATATTGTGGATCGCGCTGCAGTTATCCCCTTCTGTAACTTGTGGTGTCGAAGTTTGCTATTGGTCACACAGTTTTACTAAATTTGTAGAAATGTTTCACGATTCGCTAAACTTTATTCAAACGAATTATCCGTCATCAGAAATTATACTTGCAGGAGATTTTAACTATCCCGGAATCAACTGGCTGCGATGCAAACCTATCGATGGTGCAAGAAAGCATGAATGCTGGCAGTTGCTTGATGTTCATTCTTTGTTTAGTTTAAACCAGATACTTACATGGCCCGCTCGTGGAATTTCACTATTAGATCTTATGCTGACTGCAGACCGACGAAACATGGTATTGCGAGTCCTTGACTGCATGAGTGACCACAATGTTATCCACTGCAAGTACACCTTAAAATGTAAAACAAAACCATGCAAAACAAAGAAAACAGTACATGACTACAACAAAGCCACAGCAAAAGGGTCAAATAGTTACCTAACAATATTTTCTAGGCAGTTTTTTTATGACATTTCACGATCATGATACTAATGAAAACTGGCGGATCCTTGGAACTGCGTTACATAAATTAAAGGAAACACGTATTCCAAAGATCACCATCGCTTCTTGAAGCAGAAATATGTAGTTTACAAAACAAGTGAAACACTTCATAAATAAGAACGAAATAATGTACCTATAAAGGAGAAACGTTTCAATGCAACCAACGACTGCGAATGCTATCGCGAACAGTCAAGACTGTGCAAAGCAGAAATCAACGCAGCGAAAGGGAAGTTTTATGACTATGACTTGTCATACTCAAAAAACAACTCTAAAAACTTTTGGGAAATAGTTACTTCAAACTATAAACTTCGTCCATTGTGTCAGTAGCGAAAAACGGTGAGCCATTTTTGCAGGCCGATGAGACAGACGAACAAAACAATTATTTTTGTATGGGTTTTACATCAAAAGAACCACTACCGCCGAATCTCAAGTTCTTTAAAATAAACGCTTCAATGCCTGACCTAATAGTCACTGAGGAAGGTGTAGAGGCTGCTATAGATCGCATTCCAGTAAGTTCAGCTCCCGGACTAGATAACATCTGCGCAAAAAGGTTGAAGCTTACTAAAACAGCTGAATCACCTATATTTGCCATTTTTCAGCAATCAATTGATACAGAATGCGTTCCTAATCCACGAAAAACTGCCCAATATATATGAAAAACTGAACCGATATAAAATTCGAGATGTCCCTACTGAAAAAGTTCAAATACATCGGAATTCATTTGTCATCTGGTTTATCATAGAATGAGCACATAGATATGATGGGTTTTGATTTGACAATGTTTTTGACAATGTATTGATTTGCAAATTTAAGAGGTCCCCTTGCAGTCTCTGACTATGGGACCTCTTTCTGTATATCATGCACATGTATTCTTCATTTAGCACAATAAAACCTTCTGTATAACAAGTACGGTGTCAAAAACACTTGGATATATTAAAAGAACCTGTACTTGGCAAACTCTACCACTAAAAAGCTAGCATACATTACACTTGTCCGTTCAACGATTGATTATGTATCCATCATTTGGAACCCATATCAATCATATTTCAACGATTAACTCGAACCGATACAAATTAGAGCTGCAAGATTTTTTAACAAGGAGTATTCTCGAAACTGCAGCATTACAGATATTAAACACTCACTTTCATTACCCCCTCTTGAAAAACGCAGACTGTTGTCATTGTTGTCACATTTTCATGCATTTTACCACAGTAAATTCTACTTTCGTAATGCCCACATAAACACACCTTATAATAATTCTAAAGGTGTTGATCCCCAATTCAAAATACAGCCTTTCTTCGGATGCACAAGCATGTGTAATCAATCACCATTACCTCGAGCCATAGTCACTGGAACACATTACCGGGGGACATCGCTTCAATCACTGATCATGCCGCTTTTGTAAATGATTTGAATATTTTGTTGGACAGATGACAAATCTATTTTTGCAAGTTTGTATGAGTGTATTAGGTTAATCTTCTTTCATTGTTACTGTATTTCTTTTTATGGCAATGTTTTGTTTATTTGTTTATACTTTTTCACATTATAGTTGTGCCCTTTTTTATTGAGCTTTCATTCACGTCACCATTCTTCCCTGCTTTCTCTTTGCCTATAGCACTGCATTTTGTTTTGTTTACCTTTTTCAATATATATTAACAATGTTTTGATTTGCAAATTTATTGTACAACTAGAACCTCCTATATTGCCCGAATTGACCTTCAGGGTATATATTGACACAATGTGACTTCAAATTACGCGCGCTAGCAAATACTTGTGCCTTTCAGATGATTTGCGAAGCACGAGCCTGCGGGACCCAGCTGCGCGCGAACCGTGTTGGAAAAAAGAAGAACGTAGAAGAAGAGGCAGAAGTGGATCCTCGAGACAATCTAGCTGTGTTATTATTCTCGGGCACAAGTTCGCCCTGCCTACGTTAGCCTAATAAAAGAGTTGATTGAAGAGCGCGTTACAAATCTGGTGGAGGTTCTGCGTATGATGCCAAGCCCCTCATGAGTGACGGAGCACAGTCCAGAATCACAGCGATTTCGACCCAATGAGCTGACGCCTGTTCATCAGCGCTGCAGTCGACGCCTACGTGGTGAGGTTCCTGAATTTTCACCTTTATCGAGTTCGCTTGGAACATCAACGGCTGTGAACGGGTACGCAACCGACATGACAGCTCAAGTCACTCCAGCCAACATTGTAGTAAACCAGCCAATGCTACCAAAGTCTTTTCACGGTGAAAGCTACGAGGACACTGAGGACTGGCTTGAGCACTTTGAACGCGTATCAAAGGCTAACTGATATGGGGAAAAGCGCAAACTTGGAAGTGTTTACTTCGCACTGGAAGATAGCGCACGAACGTGGTATGAAAACCACGAAGCTACCTTCCGGTCATGGAATGATTTTCGATGGGAGCTGCTCGCTGCTTTCCCGAACACGGACCGCAAAGAGAGAGCTGAAGCTGCGCTCCAGACAAGAAATCAGCGAAATAACGAAACTGTCACCATGTATCTGGAAGACATGTCTCGATTATTCCGCCAAGCGGATTCAAACACGAGCGAAGACAGAAAGCTGCGCCATCTAATGCGAGACGTGAAGCAACAACTCTTTGCCGGACTAATTCGAAGCCCGCCGCGCACCGTCGCCGAGTTTTGTTCCGAGGCGACTACAATGGGAAGGACGCTACAACAGCGAGCTAGGTTATACAACCGGGATGCGATCGTCACTTCCTTGGACATGTTGCCACCAGTCTTCGGTAACGGCATAGAAGCACTACGCGAGCTGGTGCGGTCTGTTGTGCGAGAAGAGCTGCAGAAGCAGCGTTTTGACCGGAACGCTCCAATGCTTTCGTCTCTGGCCGATGTGATCCGTGAGAAGGTCAGGCAGCTGGTACGCGAACCTTCGAGCAACGCACAGCCAAGGCCATCACTACAACAGAAGACGAGAATGACGTATGCGGATGTGCTACAACGAGGACTTCCAGGACGTGCGGACGTCGCGGCGGCTACGCCTATGCAGTACCCGATGCCACCGAGCACCCTGCAGCCAACGCCAGAGAGGAGACTAAGGAAGAGCGCTGTCTGGCGCACTCCCGACTGGATACCGCTGTGTCACCACTGTGGGGAGCCTGGTCATCTCTACCGAACGTGCCAATACCGCCAGGCACGACTACGTGGTTTTCGTGTTAATGCACCTCGACCACGAAATGGTGAACGTCCCTTCGGAATTGAAGAATACCTGTCAGGTCGTCAAAGCTCAAGTGGCTTCCAACGACACCAACCTCGAGCAACGACAACGGGGAGGTATAGATCGCCTAGCCCCCAACCTTCAGCAAGCTCCCCAAGGTCTCGTTCCCCAAGCCTGCGTCGGGAAAACTAGAGTCAGCGACCTGTGGAGGCAAGGCCGCTGTCGACGCTAATGCAGAAAAACCTCCATTGCTGACTCTGAACGATGACCGATTCAGAAACCGGTGCTTCGATAGTGCCGTTGCTTCCAATTTACGTGTGTTCGTTGGCGGCTACGAAGTCATCGGACTGGTAGATACCGGCGCAGATTATTCAGTGCCGGTAGCGGACTTTCTAAAATACTAAAGAAAGTGCTGACTCCTTGGAAGGGGCCACAAGTTCGCACAGCAGAAGGGCACATCATCGACCCTACTGGAATATGCACAGCAAGAATAGGAATACGGGGTTTCACGTACGTCACCAGTTTTATTGTGCTGCCGGAATGCTCATGAGACTTGATTATCGGCATGGATTTCTTACGAGCTGTTGGCGCTGTAATTACCTTGCGAGAATCTTCCGTCTCATTCTCGACAAGGCACGCGATTGCTGCCCTTGAAACGGAAGAAAACGTATATGACCTTTGTACTGCAGATGATGGCGTCATGGTGCCGCCAAGATCGAGCATATCTGTCGCAGTAACCAACAAAGCATTCAGTGAATTCGAAGGATTTGCTGACAACAACACTGCCTTACTACTCTAAAAAGAAATCTGCATGGCACGAGGCTTTGTTAAGTTACGTGACGGATCTGCAAATGTTCTACCCACAAACTTTGGAAATGAGGTGCAGCACGTTGAAAAAGGAACGGTGATCGCCAGTTTGAATGATTTCGTCTAGGTTACGGAGCTGCGCACTTTCAAAACCAATGAGTCTGATTTCGAAGACGTGGAGTCTGTCCTTGTAGCCATCGACATCGAGCCAGGCCTACTACCAAGCGAAAAAGAGCAAATAGAGGGTCTTTTAAGGGAATTCGCCGAATGTTTCTCGTTGTAATCTAAGGTTCGACGCACTCCTATCGCCAAACATCGCATTATTGTCGACGAGTCAGTGAGGCCAATACACCAGCATCCCTACCGAGTGTCACCAAGAGAAAGAGAAGCTATTGGTAATCAGGTTAAAGAAATGCTCAAAGACGATGTAGTCCAGACTTCATCAAGTCTATGGGCGTCACCTGTTGTTATCGTGAAGAAAAAAGACCAAACCTTACGTTTCTGCGTTAATTATCAGAAGCTGAATGCCGTCACCAAACGGGATGTTTATCCTCTGCCAATAATTGATGGCACTCTGGATAGGCTGCGAAAAGTCCGGTATTTTTCCTCATTGGATCTTAAGAGTGGGTATTGGCAGATAGAAGTTGACGAAAGAGATCGCGAGAAGACAGCGTTTGTGACACCGGACGGTTTATGCGAGTTCAAGGTACACCCTTTTAGCCTTTGTTCAGCACCCGCCACATTCCAACGGATGATGGACACAGTGCTTTGTGGTCTTAAATGGCAGTCATGCCTGGTTTATCTTGACGATGTTGTAGTTTTCTCTGCTACCTTAGAGCAACATTGGAACAACTCCGGGCCGTGCTCACTGCGATAAATTGAGCGGACTTGACGATAAAACCGCAGAAATGTCATTTCGGCTTCCGTGAGCTTCTTTTTCTCGGCCACGCCATCAGTGCAGAAGGCGTCCGCCCAGACCCTGCAAAAACTGAGGCCATAGCAAGATTTCCGAAGCCAACAGACAAAATGGCTGTTAGGCGATTTTAGGTCTCTGCGCCTATTATCGACGGTCCGTTAAAATTTTTTCACGAATTGCTGAACCACTGACGCGGCTGACAAAAGAGGAAATGCCTTTTGTATGGCTTGCCGAACAAGAGGATGCCTTCAATGAAATACGAAAGTGCCTTCAAAGCCATTCTGTTTAGGCGCATTTTGACGAGGAAGTGGAAACCGATATCCACACGGATGCAAGCAATTTAGGTCTTGGGGCCGTGCTCATCCAATGGCAAAACAGACAAGAACGAGTCATTGCGTGTGCCAGCCGCACTCTTTCGAAAGCTGAGGTGAACTACTCAGCGACCGAGAAATAATGCCTTGCCGTGGTATGGGCTACCAGCAAGTTTCGACCATATTTATATGGTAGGCCTTTTCGAGCTATAAGCGACCATCGTTCCCTATGCTGGCTGGCTAATCTCAAGGACCCATGTGGATGGCTTGCACGACGGAGCTTGCGATTACAGGAGTATGATATCACGCTTGTGTACAAGTCAGGTCGCAAGCACAGTGATGCGGACTGCTTGTCACGTGCTCTGATTCAACCTGCTGCTTCGGCTTCCACCAAGAATGGTGAAGATTTTATTTTCTTGGGAGCTGTAACACCATCAGAGGTGACACATCAGCAGCGATCCGACCCTGAGATACTCCTCTTGATCAAGTACCTACAAGGACTGTCAAGTACCTACAAGGTCTGTCGATGTTCCACGACCTTTTGTCCGCGGCTTGTCAGCGTTCGTGCTACGAAACAACATCCTGTATAAAAGGAACTTTGACAACAATAGAGCGACATTCCTGCTTGTCGTCCCTTCACCTCTGCGACCAGAGATTTTGGAGGCTTGCCACGACGATCCATCAGCTGGACACTTAGGAGTAAGCAGAACGTTAGCACGCATCTGCACTAAATACTACTGGCCGAAGTTGCTTAGCTCTGTACGACACTATGTCAGAACCTGCCGGGACTGCCAAAAACGTAAAACGCCACCGCTAAAACCAGCAGGTCTCCTTCAACCGATAGAACCACCAGAAGCCCCATTCACACAAGTGGGAATGCACTTACTGGGCCCATTTCCTACGTCGTCATCGGGAAAACGGTGGATAATAGTTGCGACCAAGTATCTAACCAGATATGCCAAGACAGCGACTCTTGTTAAAGAATCAGCCGTTAAAGTAGCCGACTTCTTCGTCTCCAACATTGTACTGCGGCACGCAGCGCCAAAAGCGTTGATCACGAACCGAGGGACTGGATTTACGGCCGACCTGATGAAATTTATTATGAAATTGACGCACACCAGTCATAGGAAAACGACGGCATATCATCCTCAAGCAAATGGTCTTACTGAACGACTGAACAGAACGCTGGCTGACATGTTGTCAATGTACGTTGATATAGAACATCGTACTTGGGATAAAATATTACCCTATGCCACATTCGCCTATAACACTGCGATGCAAGAGACAAGACGGATCACGCTATTCCAACTTGTTTTTGGCCGGACGGTAACGACACCTTTAGATGCAATGTTACCTGTTGACGAGACGCCCGAGAATTGCTATGACGACTACATACAAAGAGCAGAAGAAGCCAGACAGCTGGCACGACATCGCATTCGCCAACAGCAGAAAACCGACACGCATCGATACAATCTACGAAGAAGAGACGTCCAGTACGCACCAGGAGACAGAGTATAGGTGTGGATTCCTGTACGAATACGTGGCCTGTCAGAAAAACTGCTTCGCCGCTATTTCGTTCCGTACAGAGTGCTCCGCTGCGTTAGCTCGCTCAACTACGAAGTTATGCCAGAGGGACAGGATATTTCATCCCGACGGCGGCATCTCACGGAAACTGTGCTTGTCTTCAGGATGAAACCGTATCACGGCAGGCAATGAAACGCTGAAGATACAACGTTCTTTGACGTTAACGACATCCCCGACGAGGGTTTGTGAATGACTGCCATGCAACCAGTTCGACACAAGCATCGGGATGATGCACTCTGGAAAGGGGGGCAATGACACATTGTGACTTCAAATTACGCACGCTAGCAAGTACTTGTGCCTTCTAGATGATTTGTGACGCACAAGCCTGCGGGACCCAGCTGCGCGCGAACCGTGTTGGAAAATAGAAGAACGTAGAAGAAGAGGCAGAAGTGAATGCTCGAGACAATCTAGCTGTGTTATCATTCTCGGGCACAAGTTCACCCTGCCTACGTTCGCCTAATAAAAGAGTTCATCGAAGAGTAGGTTAGCCTAATAAAAGAGTTCATTGAAGAGTGCGTTACAATATGAGTAAAAAAACTCGTAAAAAGGCTTGTGCTCGGAAGAGTGGTGCACTCGCTCTCTCACCATGCCCTGAATAGAGAGGAACAAGGGTGTATACGCGCAGACCAAAAGACCAAGAATTTTGCCTGCTATATCAGATATTTGCGTGGGGTATCACCAATACCACAAGACATGATTCCGACATTACACGGCTGGTAGAGAAAGGCTCGAGCTGCATACATCGACAAAACAACAATGTTCTTGAATATTACGAGATTCACGGATGCTTCTCCAGGCTTAGCCAAAGCTAAATATATGTTGTGTTCACTCGATGTCAGCTTGGCGGGTGTGGCAGAGAAAAGTTCGCCAGCTGTGCTGGCAACCACGTGGTCACCATTTTGAAGGCCACCATAGTGGCGGTTGGCGGCATACCGGCAGAGGAGTCCATGGTTGCGACAGGTGTGCACAAGTTGCTGCGGCCGCATTGCTCTTGTTTTATTTTATTTTGATTGAGAAGGTAGAAGATTGACCGTTTGTGAAGCTGCTGCAGCCATGGGCGATTCGTGCTAGGCTCGCTCGAGCGTGTACTCTGAGAAATTGGACACCGATGCTAAACAGCGATCCATAGACCAAGTGGCTTTGTGCAGTGTGCATTGACCCACTCATTCTGACGAGCGAGGAGGCTGCATTAGACACCAGACTTATTTTGAAGGGGGAACTCTGAGACATAAAGGACTGCTTGGAGCACATATGAGAAGTTTTGTGACGCACAAATCAGTCAAAGCCAAGAAATCGTTGGATGCTTGACTAATGGGTTTGTCCACGAACCTTCGCTGAACGGTGACATTGAATGCGTCACTGTGGGCGCAGAGATAAGATGATCTGAAGTTATCTTCTATCTGAAAGCGCTAGCGTCACGTTTACCCATGAATTTGATACTAGTGCAATATTTTACGAATCTAGTTGAAGCAGTGGTCTTCACAGCGCTTACTAAGTTGCACATGAAAGCACTATTGCATAGGGCAGAGTCGATGGTGGTAAAGTGCACACGAAACGGAACTTTCGACGTGGTTGGCTCACCCACAGCTTTGACCAATCGAATGAAAAATATCAGGAGCACTAAAAAATTCACTAGACCAAGGTTACAAACCACCTGTGCTTTGACGCAAGTGTACTGAGCCAGGTTAATTTAGCGAGAAAAACGAAAGCTTTTGAATCTCATTTATGTTCGTAGTGTATTGGGCATGTATAATATGAATAGTGTAACGTTGAGTACTCCGCAGTGTTGTTTTTTCCGCAGACGTCTCTGCCAGACCATTGAAAATGACTGCATTTGTTGTGTTATTACGATTTCTTTGTTTTCGTGTTTCGTTCGCATCTGTATTACTCAAAACTTTGAGAATCCGAACTCGACTGAGTTTCCAGTGGCAGGTAAACCACTCTCAAGCAGTCACTTCACAGGCTTGTTAAAATCATCCTGGCGAAGAAGGCTAAATCGCTCGCCATGACGTTTCACCGTAACAAGCAGTATACGGCTACATGACCGCGAATAACTTTCGGCAAAAAATAAAATATAACCTGTTTTGAGTTTTCAGGCTCGTCACCCTTCCATTTCTTGCAATGAATACGCACTAATACGGCACAATTAAACATGATAATGGATGATGGGTGCAAAAAACGTTCCAACTTTAGTATCACGCACAGGCACACACAAGTGTACATGGCCCTAGCCATGGGAGCAGGAAGTAGTACCTTTTCCGCATTGTTTGAATGCTGTGGGGATAGCCGAAGCGTAGGCTGTGGAAGCACATGGTTGCTCGGGAGTGAATACCATGGTAGTGCTTGTCATAAACAGAAGAGGTCTGCGCTTCGAATACTCATGCAACCATTATATATATAGAGAGAGAGATTGACTTCATTTAAACACATCCTGAGGAGGCTGAGAAAGGGCCATTAGACCCTTAATTCAACCTGGAGGCTCCGCCCAGGATGGCGCTGGCAGCCGAAGGCTTGTAGCAATGTCCCGGGCCCTCTGGACCGCCTGTAGTTGCAGCTTGTATTGATTTCTCTTGAGGGCTTCCTGCCAAGCCTCTTGGGTATTAAGTTGTGCTGCGCTATGGGTAGGGCACAGCCAGAGCATGTGTTCGAAATTGCAATAGGGATGGTTGCAAAGGGAGCATGTGGGGGGTGTGTCGGGGTCGACTCTGTGTAAGGTGGGTGGTGTTATGTACGTACGTGTTTGCAATCTTCTGAGAGCTAGAGCTTGTGCTTTTTTAAGTTTTGGGTGCGGTGCGGGGAGGGCGCGTCTTTGTCCCCAGTAATGTGAAGTGATCGCGTGGTATGTGAGTACTTTGTCCTGGCTGCAGAGATTCTCGTACCGATCACTCATCGAGGGGTCGTTGTCCGCGGCGCGGCGTGTGAGCTCACGCGCCAGGTGGTTGGCCTCTTCGTTGAGATTGCAGTGGTCGAGTCCCGGTAACTGTCCTATGTGGGCTGGAAACCAGGATACGTAGATTTGAGCTTTCTCTTCCTTAGCAAGGGTTTCTTTGCTCTCGTATTTTCTTATTACGTTGACGGTGAGTTTTCCAGTGCTTCTAGCTACTAGGCCAGTCGAGAACGTTCGTGCCGCCGTCTTAGAGTCTGTGTATAATGTGGAGTAGGCTTGGCAGCTTTGCAAGGCTAGCGCGATCGCCATTTCCTCTGCTTCGTGGACATGGCTTGTTTGGACGGTTGCCGCGTTTATGAGGTTTCCGTCTATATCAACGACCGCTATGGTGAACGCCTCCCTGCCATAGTAGCGAGCGGCGTCAACGAATAGCGCGTGCGTGTTGTGTTTTTTGCCTTGTTTATGAGTTCCCTCGCTCTGTCTTTCCTTCACCCTTTGTTGAACGTAGGGTGAACGTTGCGGGGGATTGGCTCAACCCTAATGTGTTCCCTCACGTCATTACCAAGTTGTGTTCTTTTCTCTGGTTGAAAAATTGGGCAAATACCTGCGTCTCGTAGGATGAGATGGCCTGCCTGCGTCAACGACAGGCTTGTGATCTGTGCCACTCTCTGTGCCTCAAAAATTTCTTCGGCTGTGTTGTGCAGACCAAGTTGCTCGAGTTTCTCATTGCTTGTGCTATTGGGCAAGACGAGTGCCGTTTTCAGTCTCTTGCGAAGCATGGAGTCGACCTTTTTGATTTCAGCCTTCGTGAGTTTCAGAAACGGGAAGGCGTATGCTACGTGACTTACGAGAAACACGTGATACGCCTTCATGATGTTGCCTTCTAGGAGGCCTGCTCTCTTGTTGGTGATTCTAGCAATGCCTCTTGAAAAATTGTTCGTGCTTTATTCAAGGCGCTTGAGTGCTTCTTTGTTGTGGCCCTCCTTGGCGCTTAACGTTAGCCCTGGTACTTTGACCGTATATACTTGCGGTATCGTTTGGTTGTTCACTACTTGCTGCTCCTCTTCGCCCAAATTTCATATTGGCACCCCACAAGGGTCAGTGCTCTCGCCAGTGATCTTTAATGTGGCGATGCACAGGTTGTCGGAGAAGCTCGCTAAAATCCAATCCGTGCACCATGCCATATACGCGGATGATATTACCATATGGGTCCCATGTGGCCACTCATATGGCGCCTTGGAAGGAATTTTTCAACAACTACTGCAACCATTATAGGAGCAGCACAAATTACGACTGCCTTACCTATACAAGAAGGTATGAAGCGCAACGCCCTGCTAACTATTATTACTAAGTCTCAGGCGGAATGTAGACGTTATCAGAAAGGAATAAAAAGTCACAGCTTTGCCGGAAAGACGAAGCAATGAGCGCGATAGCAATGTATTGAAAGCTGACGCGCAGAATTGAAGGCAGATCGAAACATGTCCCACGTTTCTCACGCACAAAACGTACTCACAGGTGCTGTGTCTGAAAAGCGCGTGCTTTTCGCAAACAGAGACCGCAATGGTCAGTGACCTTTGTGCACCAGGTAACTACAGCAGAATCATTCCATGTAAAGCCCGAGGCCAGCCGAAGCGTACGACCTTACCCTCCTCACCGCCGCGCAATAAGGGCGCGTGAGGGAGGCCCTTATCTTGCCTGGCGAAATACGCGTAGGAGATTAGAGCGGGCGCCGCCGCGCGATGTGGCGACGCACGCTCTTTGCGCCATCTTGCTGGTAATGCTGAAAACCAAATTCCCTACGAGATACTCGTCAGAAGCGGTAAATGATAGATATGAGTAGCTTGCCGTTTGAACGACGAAGGATGGGCTGCAGGGTGGCCCTATGGATAACGCCCCACTGTCACGACGCAGAGGTGCCGCGCCCGATTGTTTTTTTTCTAGATTTTGTTTCTTTCTTGCGTTTTCAATATATATATATATATATATATATATATATATATAATATATATATATATATATATATATAAGGGAAAGAAGTGTATACCTAAGGGCTCGTTTTTCCGTGTTTTTAACACAATAATAATGAGATATAACAGACAGTAATGCCGAGGAATGTACAGGGGAAGTTATTAACATTAATGGAATGTAAATAAGAAGAAAGAAAAGTGGATGAAAAAATTACCAACTGTAAGCAGGAATCGAACCTACGACCTTCGAATTACGCGTTCGATGCTCTAACCACTGAGCTATTACAGCGGCACTCCCCCCATCCACTTTTTTTTGGGTTTATCTGTGAATTTAGAAGTAGGAGCGACAGTCAGCGCCATCTATAAGCCAAACAACGAGTGTGAAAACACTCTTATGCGCATGTTTGGCGTCACGTAGCACGTGAACTTATTATGAGCGGGCAGCTGATTAATTGTCCCTCTTATACAACCTAAACACACCAAGTCTGCCAGTACGAGACCCTCGTTCAATGAAATAAGGGAAAGAAGTGTATACCTAAGGGCTCGTTTTTCCGTGTTTTTAACACAATAATAATGAGATATAACAGACAGTAATGCCAAGGAATGTACAGGGGAAGTTATTAACATTAATGGAATGTAAATAAGAAGAAAGAAAAGTGGATGAAAAAATTACCAACTGTAAGCAGGAATCGAACCTACGACCTTCGAATTACGCGTTCGATGCTCTAACCACTGAGCTATTACAGCGGCACTCCCCCCATCCACTTTTTTTGGGTTTATCTGTGAATTTAGAAGTAGGAGCGACAGTCAGCGCCATCTATAAGCCAAACAACGAGTGTGAAAACACTCTTATGCGCATGTTTGGCGTCACGTAGCACGTGAACTTATTATGAGCGGGCAGCTGATTAATTGTCCCTCTTATACAACCTAAACACACCAAGTCTGCCAGTACGAGACCCTCGTTCAATGAAATAAGGGAAAGAAGTGTATACCTAAGGGCTCGTTTTTCCGTGTTTTTAACACAATAATAATGAGATATAACAGACAGTAATGCCAAGGAATGTACAGGGGAAGTTATTAACATTAATGGAATGTAAATAAGAAGAAAGAAAAGTGGATGAAAAAATTACCAACTGTAAGCAGGAATCGAACCTACGACCTTCGAATTACGCGTTCGATGCTCTAACCACTGAGCTATTACAGCGGCACTCCCCCCATCCACTTTTTTTTGGGTTTATCTGTGAATTTAGAAGTAGGAGCGACAGTCAGCGCCATCTATAAGCCAAACAACGAGTGTGAAAACACTCTTATGCGCATGTTTGGCGTCACGTAGCACGTGAACTTATTATGAGCGGGCAGCTGATTAATTGTCCCTCTTATACAACCTAAACACACCAAGTCTGCCAGTACGAGACCCTCGTTCAATGAAATAAGGGAAAGAAGTGTATACCTAAGGGCTCGTTTTTCCGTGTTTTTAACACAATAATAATGAGATATAACAGACAGTAATGCCAAGGAATGTACAGGGGAAGTTATTAACATTAATGGAATGTAAATAAGAAGAAAGAAAAGTGGATAAAAAAATTACCAACTGTAAGCAGGAATCGAACCTACGACCTTCGAATTACGCGTTCGATGCTCTAACCACTGAGCTATTACAGCGGCACTCACCCCATCCACTTTTTTTGGGTTTATCTGTGAATTTAGAAGTAGGAGCGACAGTCAGCGCCATCTATAAGCCAAACAACGAGTGTGAAAACACTCTTATGCGCATGTTTGGCGTCACGTAGCACGTGAACTTATTATGAGCGGGCAGCTGATTAATTGTCCCTCTTATACAACCTAAACACACCAAGTCTGCCAGTACGAGACCCTCGTTCAATGAAATAAGGGAAAGAAGTGTATACCTAAGGGCTCGTTTTTCCGTGTTTTTAACACAATAATAATGAGATATAACAGACAGTAATGCCGAGGAATGTACAGGGGAAGTTATTAACATTAATGGAATGTAAATAAGAAGAAAGAAAAGTGGATGAAAAAATTACCAACTGTAAGCAGGAATCGAACCTACGACCTTCGAATTACGCGTTCGATGCTCTAACCACTGAGCTATTACAGCGGCACTCCCCCCATCCACTTTTTTTTGGGTTTATCTGTGAATTTAGAAGTAGGAGCGACAGTCAGCGCCATCTATAAGCCAAACAACGAGTGTGAAAACACTCTTATGCGCATGTTTGGCGTCACGTAGCACGTGAACTTATTATGAGCGGGCAGCTGATTAATTGTCCCTCTTATACAACCTAAACACACCAAGTCTGCCAGTACGAGACCCTCGTTCAATGAAATAAGGGAAAGAAGTGTATACCTAAGGGCTCGTTTTTCCGTGTTTTTAACACAATAATAATGAGATATAACAGACAGTAATGCCAAGGAATGTACAGGGGAAGTTATTAACATTAATGGAATGTAAATAAGAAGAAAGAAAAGTGGATGAAAAAATTACCAACTGTAAGCAGGAATCGAACCTACGACCTTCGAATTACGCGTTCGATGCTCTAACCACTGAGCTATTACAGCGGCACTCCCCCCATCCACTTTTTTTGGGTTTATCTGTGAATTTAGAAGTAGGAGCGACAGTCAGCGCCATCTATAAGCCAAACAACGAGTGTGAAAACACTCTTATGCGCATGTTTGGCGTCACGTAGCACGTGAACTTATTATGAGCGGGCAGCTGATTAATTGTCCCTCTTATACAACCTAAACACACCAAGTCTGCCAGTACGAGACCCTCGTTCAATGAAATAAGGGAAAGAAGTGTATACCTAAGGGCTCGTTTTTCCGTGTTTTTAACACAATAATAATGAGATATAACAGACAGTAATGCCAAGGAATGTACAGGGGAAGTTATTAACATTAATGGAATGTAAATAAGAAGAAAGAAAAGTGGATGAAAAAATTACCAACTGTAAGCAGGAATCGAACCTACGACCTTCGAATTACGCGTTCGATGCTCTAACCACTGAGCTATTACAGCGGCACTCCCCCCATCCACTTTTTTTTGGGTTTATCTGTGAATTTAGAAGTAGGAGCGACAGTCAGCGCCATCTATAAGCCAAACAACGAGTGTGAAAACACTCTTATGCGCATGTTTGGCGTCACGTAGCACGTGAACTTATTATGAGCGGGCAGCTGATTAATTGTCCCTCTTATACGACCTAAACACACCAAGTCTGCCAGTACGAGACCCTCGTTCAATGAAATAAGGGAAAGAAGTGTATACCTAAGGGCTCGTTTTTCCGTGTTTTTAACACAATAATAATGAGATATAACAGACAGTAATGCCAAGGAATGTACAGGGGAAGTTATTAACATTAATGGAATGTAAATAAGAAGAAAGAAAAGTGGATAAAAAAATTACCAACTGTAAGCAGGAATCGAACCTACGACCTTCGAATTACGCGTTCGATGCTCTAACCACTGAGCTATTACAGCGGCACTCCCCCCATCCACTTTTTTTGGGTTTATCTGTGAATTTAGAAGTAGGAGCGACAGTCAGCGCCATCTATAAGCCAAACAACGAGTGTGAAAACACTCTTATGCGCATGTTTGGCGTCACGTAGCACGTGAACTTATTATGAGCGGGCAGCTGATTAATTGTCCCTCTTATACAACCTAAACACACCAAGTCTGCCTGTACGAGACCCTCGTTCAATGAAATAAGGGAAAGAAGTGTATACCTAAGGGCTCGTTTTTCCGTGTTTTTAACACAATAATAATGAGATATAACAGACAGTAATGCCAAGGAATGTACAGGGGAAGTTATTAACATTAATGGAATGTAAATAAGAAGAAAGAAAAGTGGATGAAAAAATTACCAATTGTAAGCAGGAATCGAACCTACGACCTTCGAATTACGCGTTCGATGCTCTAACCACTAAGCTATTACAGCGGCACTCCCCCCATCCACTTTTTTTGGGTTTATCTGTGAATTTAGAAGTAGGAGCGACAGTCAGCGCCATCTATAGGCCAAACAACGAGTGTGAAAACACTCTTATGCGCATGTTTGGCGTCACGTAGCACGTGAACTTATTATGAGCGGGCAGCTGATTAATTGTCCCTCTTATACAACCTAAACACACCAAGTCTGCCAGTACGAGACCCTCGTTCAATGAAATAAGGGAAAGAAGTGTATACCTAAGGGCTCGTTTTTCCGTGTTTTTAACACAATAATAATGAGATATAACAGACAGTAATGCCAAGGAATGTACAGGGGAAGTTATTAACATTAATGGAATGTAAATAAGAAGAAAGAAAAGTGGATGAAAAAATTACCAACTGTAAGCAGGAATCGAACCTACGACCTTCGAATTACGCGTTCGATGCTCTAACCACTGAGCTATTACAGCGGCACTCCCCCCATCCACTTTTTTTTGGGTTTATCTGTGAATTTAGAAGTAGGAGCGACAGTCAGCGCCATCTATAAGCCAAACAACGAGTGTGAAAACACTCTTATGCGCATGTTTGGCGTCACGTAGCACGTGAACTTATTATGAGCGGGCAGCTGATTAATTGTCCCTCTTATACAACCTAAACACACCAAGTCTGCCAGTACGAGACCCTCGTTCAATGAAATAAGGGAAAGAAGTGTATACCTAACGGCTCGTTTTTCCGTGTTTTTAACACAATAATAATGAGATATAACAGACAGTAATGCCAAGGAATGTACAGGGGAAGTTATTAACATTAATGGAATGTAAATAAGAAGAAAGAAAAGTGGATGAAAAAATTACCAACTGTAAGCAGGAATCGAACCTACGACCTTCGAATTACGCGTTCGATGCTCTAACCACTGAGCTATTACAGCGGCACTCCCCCCATCCACTTTTTTTGGGTTTATATGTGAATTTAGAAGTAGGAGCGACAGTCAGCGCCATCTATAAGCCAAACAACGAGTGTGAAAACACTCTTATGCGCATGTTTGGCGTCACGTAGCACGTGAACTTATTATGAGCGGGCAGCTGATTAATTGTCCCTCTTATACAACCTAAACACACCAAGTCTGCCAGTACGAGACCCTCGTTCAATGAAATAAGGGAAAGAAGTGTATACCTAAGGGCTCGTTTTTCCGTGTTTTTAACACAATAATAATGAGATATAACAGACAGTAATGCCAAGGAATGTACAGGGGAAGTTATTAACATTAATGGAATGTAAATAAGAAGAAAGAAAAGTGGATGAAAAAATTACCAACTGTAAGCAGGAATCGAACCTACGACCTTCGAATTACGCGTTCGATGCTCTAACCACTGAGCTATTACAGCGGCACTCCCCCCATCCACTTTTTTTTGGGTTTATCTGTGAATTTAGAAGTAGGAGCGACAGTCAGCGCCATCTATAAGCCAAACAACGAGTGTGAAAACACTCTTATGCGCATGTTTGGCGTCACGTAGCACGTGAACTTATTATGAGCGGGCAGCTGATTAATTGTCCCTCTTATACAACCTAAACACACCAAGTCTGCCAGTACGAGACCCTCGTTCAATGAAATAAGGGAAAGAAGTGTATACCTAAGGGCTCGTTTTTCCGTGTTTTTAACACAATAATAATGAGATATAACAGACAGTAATGCCAAGGAATGTACAGGGGAAGTTATTAACATTAATGGAATGTAAATAAGAAGAAAGAAAAGTGGATGAAAAAATTACCAACTGTAAGCAGGAATCGAACCTACGACCTTCGAATTACGCGTTCGATGCTCTAACCACTGAGCTATTACAGCGGCACTCCCCCCATGCACTTTTTTTTGGGTTTATCTGTGAATTTAGAAGTAGGAGCGACAGTCAGCGCCATCTATAAGCCAAACAACGAGTGTGAAAACACTCTTATGCGCATGTTTGGCGTCACGTAGCACGTGAACTTATTATGAGCGGGCAGCTGATTAATTGTCCCTCTTATACAACCTAAACACACCAAGTCTGCCAGTACGAGACCCTCGTTCAATGAAATAAGGGAAAGAAGTGTATACCTAAGGGCTCGTTTTTCCGTGTTTTTAACACAATAATAATGAGATATAACAGACAGTAATGCCAAGGAATGTACAGGGGAAGTTATTAACATTAATGGAATGTAAATAAGAAGAAAGAAAAGTGGATGAAAAAATTACCAACTGTAAGCAGGAATCGAACCTACGACCTTCGAATTACGCGTTCGATGCTCTAACCACTGAGCTATTACAGCGGCACTCCCCCCATCCACTTTTTTTTGGGTTTATCTGTGAATTTAGAAGTAGGAGCGACAGTCAGCGCCATCTATAAGCCAAACAACGAGTGTGAAAACACTCTTATGCGCATGTTTGGCGTCACGTAGCACGTGAACTTATTATGAGCGGGCAGCTGATTAATTGTCCCTCTTATACAACCTAAACACACCAAGTCTGCCAGTACGAGACCCTCGTTCAATGAAATAAGGGAAAGAAGTGTATACCTAAGGGCTCGTTTTTCCGTGTTTTTAACACAATAATAATGAGATATAACAGACAGTAATGCCAAGGAATGTACAGGGGAAGTTATTAACATTAATGGAATGTAAATAAGAAGAAAGAAAAGTGGATGAAAAAATTACCAACTGTAAGCAGGAATCGAACCTACGACCTTCGAATTACGCGTTCGATGCTCTAACCACTGAGCTATTACAGCGGCACTCCCCCCATCCACTTTTTTTTGGGTTTATCTGTGAATTTAGAAGTAGGAGCGACAGTCAGCGCCATCTATAAGCCAAACAACGAGTGTGAAAACACTCTTATGTGCATGTTTGGCGTCACGTAGCACGTGAACTTATTATGAGCGGGCAGCTGATTAATTGTCCCTCTTATACAACCTAAACACACCAAGTCTGCCAGTACGAGACCCTCGTTCAATGAAATAAGGGAAAGAAGTGTATACCTAAGGGCTCGTTTTTCCGTGTTTTTAACACAATAATAATGAGATATAACAGACAGTAATGCCAAGGAATGTACAGGGGAAGTTATTAACATTAATGGAATGTAAATAAGAAGAAAGAAAAGTGGATGAAAAAATTACCAACTGTAAGCAGGAATCGAACCTACGACCTTCGAATTACGCGTTCGATGCTCTAACCACTGAGCTATTACAGCGGCACTCCCCCCATCCACTTTTTTTTGGGTTTATCTGTGAATTTAGAAGTAGGAGCGACAGTCAGCGCCATCTATAAGCCAAACAACGAGTGTGAAAACACTCTTATGCGCATGTTTGGCGTCACGTAGCACGTGAACTTATTATGAGCGGGCAGCTGATTAATTGTCCCTCTTATACAACCTAAACACACCAAGTCTGCCAGTACGAGACCCTCGTTCAATGAAATAAGGGAAAGAAGTGTATACCTAAGGGCTCGTTTTTCCGTGTTTTTAACACAATAATAATGAGATATAACAGACAGTAATGCAAAGGAATGTACAGGGGAAGTTATTAACATTAATGGAATGTAAATAAGAAGAAAGAAAAGTGGATGAAAAAATTACCAACTGTAAGCAGGAATCGAACCTACGACC